>NC_134403.1:122089799-122229799 GCF_038048845.1 Mixophyes fleayi
AGTTCACATATTTGACATCCTTTTACTCTGGAGAACTAGACAATTGCATTTTGATAACTTTTTCCGGGGATTAAACAGACATCTATTCTAAACATGCTACCATAAGAAAGTGCTTTGTGTCTTGACGAAGCAATATAAGATTTTCCTTTGTAGACATATAAATTAAAAGTTATTTCTGGCTAAACCAAATGCTAGTGAAATCATGGACATTGAAACCACTTTATCGTTATACTAAAACTTATTCTTTTTCAAAGACGCAAGTATCTCATTTCAATGTAGTACTGACATTTCAGAAATGCAACTCTATTTTTTATTACACTTAGATATCTCATTCTCTGCATGGGAGTTCCTGTATCAATCAGTGCAAGATGAGAAGACCAGGATATTCTACCTGCATCCTTAGAAACCAAAATAAGTACAAACAAAACATTACAGTCAGCATGAGGTTCTTAAACACTAATCAGGTAGCAATTTACAGAGAATCACAGCAGTAGAAGCTACAGTCTGATAACAATCTTCAGCTAATCATTGAAACTGAAAAGCTGTCTCACAGGCTCAATAGACTTATCAGCAAATGTGTTTATAGATCAACAGTATGTTTTTATTGCTTTGTTTGTGCTCTAAAAGCGTTTCCATATGCTAACTTGGTAGCTGATTTTTTTCTTTGTGCATCCGTCAGCCACCAATTCCACATCACATTCAGCTGTCAAAAGTTGCCAGGCACTAATGTCACAAACCTGTTACAGAGAGCACCTTCCCATTTGTTGTATGCGCAGCCCGTGTGTATGTGTGTTTGTTAAACTTATCACCACAATCTTTTAGCAGACTGCTAGTAAACAAGAAAAGCTTGTCTAAACTGAGACTGATTATATAACTCATTATACGGAATGCTAATGGCTTATGTGCTCATGGTAGTCATCTGCCTACTTACACTAAATCTAAAATATCAATCGTTCAAATTGCAGTCAAAAAATAATACCATGAAAGCTGTGAAATGATGTCACGTATGAAAAACTTCTAGAGAAACTGTATAGATTGGACTGGAGTACACTAAAATATACAAGTCTAATAGCTGCGATACTAATATTCTAATAAAATTGTTTGTAGATATATTTAACTGTGCACTATTTCTTATTTTGCACATATGACTTTTCAATGTTCAGATTAATTACATTTTGTGGCTCATTATTGCAGTCCTGAAGATTTTACTAACTAGGGCAGTGTTGGCTAACCTGTGACACTCCAGGTGTTGTGAAACTAAAAGTCCCAGCATTCTTTGCCAATATACAGCAGCTTATTGCTGGAAGGGTATGCTGGGACTTGTAGTTTCACAACACCTGGAGTGTCATAGGTTAGCCAACACTGAACTAGGGACCTGGTTTAGAGTCAGACGCAAGTCCTCTGATCAGAGCAAAAATCACTTTTAACCAAAAATCCGTCTCAGTTTGCACTCCGACTGGGACGGATCTCCCCATTGCACCTCTCTGCGCTTAGAGTTTCAGCTGGTGCAAAAGACCTTGTTGTATTAAAAAAACAACGTCAAATTTTTTTTTGCATAGAGCAGAGGAAAGCTATGATATTTACTGTAGCAGTAAAACTTTGCCTGAAGATGAAATGCATGTCTGAAAAGCACAGAAGAAAGCTAGAAAGGAAAGTGATGCATTTAGTAAAGTTTCAGGATGGCATGTGAAAGCCAAAAAAAGCCAGTTAAAGGAGCAAAACCCTTTAAAATAATGCAATAAAAGTATATTCCATGTAAAAAGATATTAAGCATAGTATGTAATGAAAATTAACTGATTTGTGTATATGCCATAGACATATAAAAATCTGGATGACAAGATCACACACAGGTGTCCAAATTGGACAAGATTCAGCCTTTCTGGCTCACCTTTGGTATACATGGGGGGCCTGTTTGTATGATGGGGAAATTACACTGGCTGATAATGATAATAATAATGATCAGATTGATTTAGGTAAGAATATTATAATGCGTCATTACGCTCCTTTTGGAGACACTGTGTTATCCAATAACAACCAGTAATACATTCTTCTTCTTCTTCTTCTTCTTATTATTATTATTGTTATTATTATTATTATTATTATTATTAATAATTATTTCAAGATTTTATTAACCAGGCAGACAACTTGGAGGCCACTGTATCTCAGATACAAATGTCTTGTCTTTTTATTTTTCAGTAACAATTGTAAGAAAAACAGATATACAGGTAAAGACAATGGCAACTGCAGGTAACAGTTAAAAGGTAGAGTACAAGGTAGCAACATGAAAATAGTAGAGTCAGGTGAAAAATCTGGGTACAATAATTTTGCGTCTAGAAATCTTCAATCCATTGGGGATTAATGAAGTCACCCCAGAGAGATCAACTATTCTCCAAGGCCTCCATCTGGTCAAGTAGAAATGCTATCAGACAGAGAGGGCAGGTAAGCTGTAAGGGCTTTTATTTAATACCCTTTTCCCCAGTAACTGTGACTTTCCAATTTGTTGCTCTATATCTGTGCTAAAGCTGGCTACAAATCCAGTCATTCAGCAATGATGTCAATTAACTTTCTAGAATAATGTTTTGGCAGCATTAAATATGGATAAAGCCAGAAACTGAAACATATCAGCATTATGATATATGCCAATGGGCCTAGACCATTAACATTACTATAGATACTGTTTGAATAATCTGACATCAACATTTTTCAAATATACACTAAAGATGCTTCTCTCATCTTTCTCTGATGAAGGATCAGGTGAAGTTCTTCCCCTTTGCTCCATCCCTGGTTGCTGCAGCTCTCAAGCCGCTAGCTGCAACCTGTGCAGTAAGAAAAATGAAGTCTTACCTTTGCACCTTCTGTAGGATGCATCCTCAAGCGCAGTTATTTCTGAAGCCCTAACAGGAGCGTACAGAAGCAACACCTTACCATGGGTCCCATGCAGAACAGCAAGAAGGGTTAGAGGGAGTGATTGGAAGAACTTCTATCAAAGTGTCAGTGTCTGTGAGTCTGTGTGTTGGTTGTTGTCATTGTGAGTCTGTGTCACTGAATGTCTATGGGCCTTATTTTGAGATATATGCAAAAAAGTGTAGTTATAAGTGTATGTTGAGAATCTTAAAGTATATACAACTGAAAAACTCTATAAATATGTTGATAGCGCTGTACAGAGAACTCATTCACATCAGTTCATGCCCCATTGGAGCTTACAGTCTAAATTCCCTAACATACACACACAGAGAGACTATGGTCAATTTTGATAGCAGCCAATTAACCTACCAGTATGGTTTTTGGAGTGTGGGAGGAAACCGGAGAACATACAAACTCCACACAAATAAGGCCATGGTCCGGAATTGAACTCATGACCCCAGTGCTGTGAGGCAGAAGTGCTAACCACTAGGCCACTGTGCTGCCCACCATTTATAATCCTCACATGATTATAATTGGTTTCTTTTCGACATTGACATCTAAGCAAGCTATTGTAGATATGGAGGATGGTGAAGGATCCCTTTTGTTTTCTAGGCCAGTAACTCATGAAACAATTTAACCTCAAATGGACATTATGAAACAATAAGCTTACGTTTGATTGCTTTCCCCAAATTTTCCATCATTTTGTAAATCCACTGATTCTTAATTTATGATTCTTTCATCAGCGGGACAGTGTACTATATTTTTTCTTTCCAAGCACTGTAAGAATAATTGTCATCCAATGACTATATTCTACAAAACAATTTTGAGTAAAATATTTAAATAATTTACCCCCACAATACAGATAGTTTCCTCCTTATGACTGTCAGGTCAAGCTGCTATCAGTGTCATCAATACCATTTAGTCGGATTAACTCTCTCTCTGAACCAGAGCATGATATCCCTAGGCTTAGGGAATACTTGCATTAGATTTTGCATCATCCCACTTCTCCTGCTCGGACAGCCTTAGGCTGGGAACACACTACAGAAAATATCTCCCAATGCGATATAGTAAACGATTTTACCAATGACTGAAAAAAAAGTCCCGGTCAGCATGCTGATCTATGTATACACATTATACACGTTTTACAAGATTTACCTTCAGATCTGGGCTCTTCCTCTGTCATAACTATCGGCTGAAAAGATTGTGACTCTGCACACTCCATAGAGAGATACGGACACTGTCAGTCATACGCGCATACACACTACAGGATTAGCACGACATTGTTCCATAGTTGAACAACATTTTTAGTCCGGTTTAAAAATCAAATGAAACAATACAATGTGCTTTTGAACGATAATTGTTCATTGTTGTAGCATACACACTAATGAGATATCATGCCAAATGGTCGTTTATCGTTTAAATGGCTCGATAATTGGTTTAAAACACTGTAGTATGTACCCAGCTTATTCCTTGTTGAGAATAAGCATGACAATCTATAAACCCTTGTATTGACTACAGGAAGTTAACAAAGATAACAGTGAAAATACATTGCTCACTCTTTTTAATGTCTGAATCCCTTGAAAAACTACAGAATGCTAAAATATTTACCAAGCTTAATCATGTGGGGCCTAAAATTTTATCATTATTCAACCTGGTGGTACATGAAATTCTGCTTTCAGAACCATATTTGGGCATTTTGAGTACTTGATGGTGCTGTTCTGTGCAATGTACCCACAACCTTTCTACATTTTATCAGTGATGTTTTACAAATATTCCTATTTGGATGATAACCTTCTTTTTCTTATAATTGTGAAGATCATCACACATATGCCTGTACTATGCAATTCTTCATTAAACTGGAGAATTATCAATTCAAACAGGGCCAAATACTTTTTCTAGGATATATTATAGTATATCCAAATACGCTCTGAGCATGGATCTCAGCAAGGTTATTGCTGCTGTAAATTGGGCACACCCTAAACATCAGAAAGAAGTACAGCAATTCATTGCTTTGGCAAATTTCTATTGAAACCTTCTGGAATAATTGCACCTATTACACAGCTCAGAAGGGAGTCTCATTCAAATGTCCACCTGAAGCTCAAAAAGACTTTATTCGGCTGAAGACTTTTCATACCACTGCTGTTGGGTCATCCTGATCCAAACTATTTTTTATTGTGGAACTTGATGCTTCTGATTCTGCTGTGGTAGCGATCCTCGCTCACAATATGGAGGAGAAGATGTTGTGGCATACCTGTGCTTGTTCTTCACTGCAAAGGTCTTCTGGAGAGAATTGTGATAATGGCAAAAATGACTTACTGGCCATCAGAGGTGGAACTAGCGAAACTGTGGGCCCCTGTGCAGGGAGGCAGGGAGGAGGGAACCAGGGCCCTTGACCCTCTGCATCTGCTATGCAGCGGGCCCATTTATCTTCATAGGCCCCGGTGAACCGCACCTGCTGCACTGCTGGCCATTAAATGTGCTTTTTCTGAATGTAGACACCACATTGAATGCTATTTTCATTCACTATCTGTCCTCCCTGATCACAGAAACCTGGAATTTGTCCGTTCACCATTCTGAGCACCAGACCATCTTTTTAAACCTACATCAGCCTGTATACTGCACCAGATTCTGCACTCTGACTATGTATCATTACAAAAATTTTCCACATATTGTTTTGCACAACAACCCAAGTGACATTCGAGCCAGAACTTGAATTTTTGCCCTCGCTTTCTTTTTCCTGCTATGTCTCACATTTCACTTTTCACATACTTTCACTACATTTGATAAAGGAATAGTTGCATCTGATGATCAAGTTCATGAACTCTTCAAATTAGTATTTTCAGTAGGATGTCACATATTACTGAGCCCGATGAGCAAAAGTCCAGTGTTTTGTAAATTGATATCAGAACCGCAAACTGGTGAAAGTCAGAAAAATGATGAAGCTTTCCAAATTGCCTTTCTCATCTGTTAACACTCCTAGGGGTACATTTATCAAACTGTGGGTTTGAAAAAGTTAAGATGTTGCCTATAGCAACCAATCAGATTCTCATTCTCATATATTTAGTACATTTTACAAAATGATAGCTAGAATCTGATTGGTTGCTATAGGCAACATTTTAACTTTTTCAAACCTCTAGTTTAGTAAATATACCCCCTGGGGTTTAAATAATCATCAACATCATCATCAACATTTATTTATATAGCGCCAGAAAATTCTGTAGCGCTTTACAATTGGGAACAAACATTGATAAAACAATACTGGGTAATACATACAGACAGAGAGGTAAGAGAACCCTGCTCGCAAGCTTACAATCTATAGGACAATGGGAGTTAGAAACACAAGGGCATGTGCTACATCATATTGCACAATGGACCAGCTAGAACTCAAAGGTAAAAGTATTGAGTGGGGGGTGTGTGTTGCAGTGTTGGTCAGAGGGTTGTTGTCTTGCGTTAGCTGTGAGAGGATGGTAATAGGGTAATCTAGGGAAATGAAGATGGTGGCTGAGGAATATCATAACCTTGTCTGAAGAGGTGGGTTTTCAGTGAACGCTTGAAGGTTTGAAGACTAGAGGAAAGTCTTACTGTGCGAGGGAGGGAATTCCACAACGTGGGTGCAGCCCGGAAAAAATCCTGTAACCGAGAATAGGAGGATGTGATGAGAGTGGAGGAGAGACGTAGATCTTGTGCAGAACGGAGGTGTTGAGTGGGGAGATATTTCGAGACCAGTGAGGAAATGTATGTCGGTGCAATTTTGTTGACGGCCTTGTATGTTAGTAGAAGAATTTTATATTGGATTCGTTGAAATACAGGCAGCCAATGTAGAGACTGACAGAGTGGCTCAGCAGAGGAAAAACGGTTAGTAAGGAAAATCAATCTAGCCGCTGCATGCAAAATAGAACATTTCCAGAATACGCACATATCTCACACAAGACACTGCAAAAACCTTAATTCATGCACTCATCATCTCCCGCATCGACTATTGCAATTCTCTCCTTACTGGTCTTCCCAAAGTCAGACTTGAAGCCCTACAATCTATTTTTCATGCAGTGGCTAGATTGATTTTCCTTGCAAACCGTTCTTCCTCTGCTGAGCCACTCTGTCCAATATAAAATTCTTCTACTAACATACAAGGCCGTCAACAAAATTGCACCGACATACATTTCCTCACTTGTCTCAAAATATCTCCCAACTCGACACCTCCGTTCTGCACAAGATCTGCTTTTCTCTTCCACTCTCATCACATCCTCCCATTCTCGGTTACAGAACTTTTTTCGGGCTGCACCCACTTTGTGGAATCCCCTCTCTTGTACAGTAAGACTTTCCTCTAGTCTTCAAACCTTCAAGCGTTTTCTGAAAACTCACCTCTTCAGACAAGCTTATGATATTCCTCAACCACCGTCTTAATCTCCCTAGGTTACCCTATTATCACCCTCTACACAGCTCACACAACACAACAACCCTCTGACCAACATTGCTACACACTCAGCTCACTCAATTATTTTACCTTTGCATTCTAGCTGGTCCAGTGTGCAATATGATATAGCACATGCCCTTGTGTTTCAAACTCCCATTGTCCTATAGATTGTAAGTTTGCGAGCAGGGTTCTCTTACCTCTCTGCCTGTATATATTACCCAGTATTGTTGTATTAATGTTTGTTCCCAATTGTAAAGCGCTACGGAATTTGCTGGTGCTATATAAATAAATGTTGATGAGTATGATGATGATGATGAGGATTGGTGATTACAATACAACCAATCTAGGATAGGCATGAAACGATGGCATGAACAGTAAAATAAGATGCAAAAGGATCCAACCCCATCTATCTTACTTAAAAATCATCGCTAAGAGTTATGGAAAAAAAATACTTCCCTTTCTTGATAATATGATGATTTGTAAAGTATTACAATTATTACTCTTTCTAATGCCCACTGATGGAACAATTGGCATATGTCAAAGTTGTTTTTTAATTATTTAATTGTGAGCCAAAGATTTCAGCTCACATGTATCAAGTGAATTTGAAAATATAGTAGCTTGAGCTATTACATCCCTTCCTTCCTTATTTAGTATAGTAAAACTAGGCAGGCAACTACTACAGACTTTTTACTTTGTTATTGAAATGATGTTGCTACACTCTGCAAAACAGTTATCTCTCATTTACCTGCTATTTCAATTTACAATAGATAGAAATAATGTTGTACAATGTATAAACAAAAAAAGACATAGATCCTCCACACTCTCTGTACACCGTCTTGCACCCCAGTCTGTACATGGAGGGCCTGAGTCATTAAGGAGAGCAAAGCAAAAAAAGGGAGTATGTTTTCTCCAGGACAAACCATGTTACAATGCAAGGGGTGCAAATTACTTTATTATTTTGCACAAGTTAAATACTGGCTGTTTTTCCACTTAGTACATAAATACCTGATAACTTTAGTTATACACTGAAATTCAAAGTTGATCTAGGACATTCTCTATCCCAACAATAAATCTGTCCCCTTATTTTAAATTCACCTCCCCCTTCAATGCAACATGGTTTTGCCCAGGTGCACAGTTACTTCTTTTTTATACTTTGTTCTCCTTAATGACTCAGGCCCGGAGAGTGCAGAGGATCTATGGACCTCATTTAGAGTCGGACGCAATTTACACTGAAATCGTAAGTGTAAATCGCATCCTGTTATTTACACAGTATTTAGAGTGGCACGGATCTTCAGATCCTTGCGACTTAGAATACTGTACAAATTGCACAAACACTCCCCTTTATCTGGCTTATGGACCGGCGTGCAAGTGTAACATGCACAACACCATGTAAAGCAGGTAATTAAATAAAAAGAAAACATGTACAAAAAAAAAATTAATTGTTCCTTTCCCCCCCAAACAGCACAATGGTTGGTTATGCTGTTTTAGGGGGAGGGGTGCACACCTTTTTTTTTAAAAAAAATAAAAAAATGTACTTTGTTTTTTAATACATGAAGGTCTCTTGCACCAGCTGAAAGCACCCACAAAAGATATGTCTCCTAGAGACCTATTTGCGTTTGCTTTCAACTCAAAATAGGATGTAAAGAGCGTGAACACGCCTTTTCATTGCTAGGCTTGCCCACTACCTTCCCCGTTCCACCTGTCTATGCGCAGAGAGGTGCGATGGGTAGATCCGTCTCAGTTACAGTGCAAACTTTGGGCAAAAGTGCTTTTTGCACTGAACAAAAGGGACTTATGTCCGACTCTAAATCAGGCCCTATGTCTTTTTTTGTTTATACAATGTAAGTGCCATCTCTCTTGCATCCCATTCTATACATTAATTAATTCCAACTCATGTCAAGTGAGTCCCAGGTCTCCCATGGCTGCTAGTGTTTGGGAAAGACTTGCCTTTAAATGTGCTTTAAATGTGCACATTAATCCAGATGCACATAGGTAATTATAAACCCAGAATTCAGGCTAAATGTTTGCTGCATGTGGGAAATTACTCATACTGGTTAGGAGAATAATATCTGCATACTAATTGCTCTTCTAGTCTTAGTAGGTTTTAAACCGTAAACCACACATAGCAAAATGTGTCTAATATCAAAGGGACTGAGTCATTAAAGAAAGTAAGGCAAAATAAGGAGTAAATGTTCTCCAGGACAAACCATGTTACAATGCAAGGGGTGCAACTTAGTTTATTATTTTGCACATAAGTTAAATACTGGCTGTTTTTACATCTAGCACACAAATACTTGATGGCTTTATTTTGACACTGAAATTTAAAGTTGATCTAGGTCACGTCCTCCCCCAACTATATATCTCTACCCACATTTTACATTTACCTCCCCCTGGAATGCAACATGGTTTTGCCCAGTTGCAAACTTACTCCTTTTTTACTCTCCTTAATGACTCAGGCCCAATATGTCTGCCCAGAGGACGTTTAATATATATTAGGTTTTAATGCAGAAATTAGTTATTTGATCATGTGCACTACTGTAACATATTATTAAGATGAATCATTTTAGAATGGAATTCTGTTTAATTTTACAACACATTTTACATTGACTTTACCTGAATGGAATATTTAATCACAGTGATTTATGAAAATACACTCAGCTTAATTTGGTTTCTTTATGTTGCAGCACGCATAGCAGAATACATTAGTACAGTATTTTCATTAATATAGGGTTGTTCCCTTTCATCTGGTTCTACATAAGTTTCACAATGAAAGTGTAATATGCTACACATTGGTCCTAATGCCATAAATGACAATGTGATAGAATAATTGCACACTGTGTTAAGTTATTCAAACATGGAGTAAAACTGTGTGGAACTAATTTACTACAGGATCGTCATTTAATGTTATTTCTTTTGAGAAGGATAAAATCCCTTTCAACCAATTCTCTATATGCTGACAAGAGAATGGAGAGGGAGTGAGGGGGATTTAGAGAGAGAGAGAGAGAGAGAGAGAGAGAGAGAATGGAGAGCAATTTACACTTACCTCGTATGTGTAAACTGCATCCCGTAGTTTACATAGTTTTACAAGTTAAGCGGATCTTTAGATCTGTGCAACTCAGAATACTATGCAAATTGCACAAACACACCTCTTAATCTGCCAGTGTGCATGATACACTTAAGTGACAAGTGTATCAGTCACAGCAGTCCTGTGAAGCAGACTACTGTATACTTAAATTAATGCAATAATAAATGAATTGTGCCCCTGCCCCCCAAAACAGCACAATGGTTGGTTAAGCTGTTTGAGAGGGTGTGCACACCATTTTTTTTAAATGTAATCAATTTTTCAATTCTTTTAATGCTGCAGGGTCTGTTGCACCAGCAGAAAGTACTCGCAAAAGATACGTCTCCTAGGGATCTATCTGCGGCTGCTTTCAACTCAGCATAACATGCAAAATGATTCAATGCGTCTTGCTAGGCTCTCCCACTAACTTCCCCGTTCCACCTCTCAAAGCGCAAAGAGGTGCAAGGGGCATATTCAATTACGATTCTGGTCCGCGGGATCACACCGGAACGGGCCGCGAACTTAATCGACGGTACTGCAATAACGTGGATTTTCATTCGCAGCCCACAGGGTTGCGTACGAAAATCTGCGTTATTGTGGTACCGTATTACCGGCAATAGTGTGCGCGCGTTACCTTACCGCGGACCGGAATCCTAATTGAATATGCCCCTAAGAGTCTAAATGCAAACTGAGATGGATCTTGGCTATTCAATTGGACTTGTGTCCGACTCTACATCAGGCCCAGAGAGAGAGAGAGAGAAAGATTCAGCATCTCCACAACTTGATACCATGTCACTCTGTATATGTTTGGTTGCATAGCACTGGTGTAGTACATCAACACTAAAAACTTTTCAACTGTTTTGCTTAAAAGAGTTATAGTCTTTCACTAGTCTATCACTCGAGACTAAGTGCTTTCATCTGCTTGAATTGTGACAATTGCATCATTGCTTTATCTATGCTTACCAGCTTTTCTTTTTACAAATTCTCTATAGATTACGTAAAATTCATACAACCAGTGTCCATCATAGGCTAGTACTTAAATCATTAATACTGTACACAAAGGAAATATTTTTGACACATAGAATTATAATTCTTTCATGATTTTTGACATACAGATATCATTCCATTAATCCTCTTGAAGCACATACCCTTTTAATAGGTAACCCTAGGGGTATTTGGTCTAAAATGTTGGTTTCTGGTTACTTGATTCATTTCTTGCTCTTTTGTGCTTCTTGTACATTTTTGCCCTCTGGCTTTGAATGAAATGGTTGATAGTCAGTGCTAGTTCCACAGTAGTACACCACCTTAAAAATTTTTTTTTTATCTTTGACGTATTAGGTATGAAATGATCACTGTATATAGAACTTAAGATTTTGTAAACTGCAATTACTTAAAGCAAATACATATAATTATCATTGGCATAGAGTAAGCTGTTAATTGGGTTCTGGTGATAAAAAATACAGTTTTTACGGATTTGATCCAGAAGACAATCATATATTTTCAATATCTGTTGATAGATTTTTTTTTTTTAATGTATTAACCAAGCTAACCCTATTTACCTGTTTTCAGACTGTGATCTTTTTCTGAAATGTCCATAAGTTGCTAACATTATATTCCATGTCACCATGGCCCTCCTGTATGAATCAATGTGTTTGATGAGGGTGCATACACTGAGAGGTAGATTGAAATATACATCTACCCTGCTCCACGATTAAAAGAGACACCATCCAATCCCACCACTTATTCCATTCTGCTCCATTGTAGAGTACTGAGAAGCACTGACAGGGCATCTTGAATACTGTCTGGGTCCTGGACACACGCTCCCTCAGATGCATACACACACAATTTTAACACATGCCAATATGACACAAATGAAAAATTCACCAGTTAAGCTTTTGCTTAGTCCTCTCCACACACTACACATTCTCTTCTACATTTAGCTTTCCAAAATATGACCTAAGTCAAACTCATTAGCCTTCCCTTCCATGAGTTCCCCTTTCATCTGCTAAGTTTCTGAAGCTTACTTCATACCATCCCTTTCACAGACATTTCTTCAATAAATATATGTAGAATAAAGAAATACATATACATAAAATAGAAATAAAAATAAATATATATCTAGTGCTCACAAATGCAAAATACTATGTGCGTACACACAGCAGGTCAGTGCCATCCTGCTTACAACCTTATTCAATTTAAATGTTATTAAAATGAAACATTGAGAGAATCAGGTCTTCTGTACTTTACAGGATATATTTACAGTCTAACTATCTACCTATCACCAACACTAAGTGCAGGCTGCCATTGTGTGGGCTAAACCAACAGTCAGAGTTGGATTATAAATGGGGAGAAATGGTTGCCCATCTGCGTTTTGCTATGCTTTTATGTCATAAAGAAATTGTGAGAGCAGATCATATATGACCCTTTGCACCTAGTACAAAATACTTTGCTCCCAATTTCCACCCTTAACTTAGTATTGCAGTTGTTTGAACTGAATATTTTTTATTGATGAGCATATTAATAATGTTGATGAATGAATTAGGTCAGTTAACTGAAAGAGTACATTAAGTGGCACATTCGAGATCAAAGCATTGTGTATCAGGTGGATGGGGTGATGTTGACAATTCTGTGAGAGTGCAGAGAATTGCACTACTCATGTTACACAGCCTGAAATTGACAGGTGATACAGGCTATTGATCAATCAAGGGAAGGTGTACATCACCAAATTAAGTGAGCCCCTATGCTGATTCTCTCTTGTATAATCAGTTGGGATCAATAAATAACAGAGGATCAATGTAACAATGATTGAGGTGCCTACACAGCATGTGTGCAAAAAGACCATGGTTTGCATGCAGTGGTGAGTAGAGAATTGATTAGGCAGGTTCACCCAAAATTTGCAGAATTATTTTTGTCCCCTGGACAATCAGACCAATCACTGTGCATGCACTGACTGGTCCAAAACTCTTTTTCTGCATTTGTCATTAGTGCCAATTGCTTTGTAAAGGACCACATAGGCTAGGTACACACTGGAGCGTTTTCGTCCAATAATCGGGCAAATCAGCCGACATACGACCGTTCGGTCGGAAGTCGGGTTAGTGTGTATAGTGACCCGATGGTCGAAAGTCATTCCAAAGTGTCGATTGTCAGCTCGTTTGGTTGGTCGTACTGTTTAATATTTTCCAACCAATCACCTAACGATCATGTAGTGTGTATGCACTCATGCTCACGATCTCCATAGAGTTTACAGAGTCGTGCTCTCTTCAGCCGATGCTAGCAATGAATGTCCCAGTGAATAAATGTAGAGAGTGCTATAGAAGGAATAATTCATTTGTTTGTTCTGAGTCAAAATGTTTCGTTTCAGAGTCACAGAAGCTAACAAAATTCATTAGGACATATGGGTAGCTATAACAAGGTGGTTTTAATCAGTATGACAATGTGACAAGAATGAATGACTGAATATTGTGCTGTCATTCTCTGAAGACTAGAAGACCAGATGAAGTACCAGATGAAGAGCACAGATATGAAGGTAAATCGTGTCAGTGTGTATGCATGAATCGCCAGACTGATCGGACTTTCAATCTTAGGTACAATCGTTTAAAATAATCGTTGAATAAGTCGGTCAGAAAAATCTTCAGTGTGTACCTAGCCTTAGAGTTGTAAATTCAGTTAGAAGATAACATTTGACACCTTGCAAAACCATATTAAGCTGCAGGGGGAGGCATATTTAAAATGTGTGGAGAGATTTAAAGTTGGGTGCTATATGCAAAATTAGGCAGTATTTTTCCTGTATGCAAAAAAACCCCCCAGATTTACATCCCTTGCATTACAACATGGTTTGTCCAGATGCAAATTTGCACCTAACCAGTGGCAGAACGACAACCACTGTAGGGGGTGCAGCTGTTATGGGCACAGAAGTGAGGGGGTGGCAGGCAGTCAGGAGATCTATACAATATTGGGTTTCCCACCCTTTGAGGTTCTCTTGAACTTTATTGAGCATGTGAGGTCCTGCAATGCTTGTAAGAGGCCCCTGCTCTACTCTTTTGAGCAGCAGCGCTGGGCCCTTGCCTAAATTTTACCCAGTGCATTTTGTTCTGCCTCTGCTCCTAGTTCTAACCCAGACAATTAATTGGCTTCTCAACTTGTATATTTTTTACAATGCATACATGCATTTGTTTCTGTCCTTATCACTCTCACTAGTCAGGCAGTCCATCTGTCAGGCGCCGTCCCTGCTCTCTCCCTGGCAGCCAGGTACGATCGCCTTCCTCAAGCTTCTTGTCCCATTGCTAGGCAACAGGACATCTTCATCCTGTCGGCCAGGTGCTTGGGTGTGTGCGGCCTATCACATCCTCGTTGCCTGGCAACTAGGATACTGCTCTCGGCTTAGGTCAGCGGTCAGCTGTTCTGACCGTCAAATCCACTGTCCACCAATCGGAGTAGTCCTCTGTCTATTTAAGGGAGGTTTTGGTGCCATTAGAGTGCCAGAGTATCTAGGTCTTCCAATGCTCCAATGTTCTTGCCTGTTTCCTTGCTCTCTCACTGACCTCCTATGTACCGATTTGACTTCCTCTGATTCTGCCCCTGGATCTCCCTTTGGCCTGACTGCCTCTGTTGTTTCTGACCTTTGGCTTTCTGACTTCACTTTGCTCACTCCTTTGGTACCACATTTGCCCGAATGGTTTGACCTCTGCCTCTACGGCCATGTCAGTTCACCATCCACTTAGCTGATAGCTAGCTTGGAGGGGCTGCGACCTGCATGTCCCTTGCAGCAAACTTCAAACTCCCTTGCGAAGGTCCCTGGTGAAGACTGGGGGCATGTTTAGACCCCGGGCTTAGAGGCGCAAATATCATTAAGTGGCCTTCAGTTCCTGTATATCGTGACACCATCCCATTTGATTGAAGCACTATTGTATTGGAAAGCCCCCATTGTAAAGTTTCCACAGTATGCACTGTGGTTTTGTCGATATGAGTCAAATCCATAAAGATAATAATGAAACTTTTGCATCTCTATCATCTGCTTTAACAAATCCTAACACAGAGCTGTCTTTATCAAGTCACCCCATTGTTTAAGAACAGTATGTTTAGTCTAACAGGGCTAGTGAAAGTACCCTTGATACGCTATGCATTCCCCATCTGTGCCTCACCCAGGTACTGCACTCCCAGATCCCATACTTCTTTCCTTATGCGGAGGTGAGGAGGCTGGCATCCTCTGCTTCTCTTTGCCATACAGGGAACATGGCATTAGGCTGTGACATCTTAGCCCAGTGCCACACTCCCAAACCAACGCCTATATAGAGGAACAGTAGCCAGAGCTTCACAGGCAAAATGTTTCTGACTTCTGCTCCTCCATTTCTCTGAATGAATGACATTATGTCTTAAAAGTGTTTTAGGCATGACTTTAAACCTTGTCACCCTAGATTACAGCTTTAGGTCGCATAGTGGTTTTACAACACCCTTGGTCATAACAGTGATGAAAACCAAGTACATCTGAAATTACAATGAAGACAAATTCTGTAGCAGCAAGAGAAGGAAAGGTTGTTTACATGCTGTATTCTGTACAGTTTCATTTTAACTCTACCCTTAATTTGTTAATTTACTGAGAGATCAAGTTGTGAGTAAATTTCAAATTAGATGACAATTTTTTTTTCTGGACACAGCAATGTAAACTGCTGTTCAACCACAATCAGTACAGGAGGGGTTATAGATAGAGAATTAAACAAACATTACAACTTTTATGTGAATTTACAACTATAATGTTAATGTTGATTGCAATGCAATTATGGATTAGGCCCCTGTGTCTTAATCTCCAAAAATCTGGTTCACTGTTATAAATGAATTACATGGTATAATATGTGATGATTGAAAGTTGACGTGAGTACTGGGTTTTATTTAAAGTATTATTTCAGATATATAAGCTGTTTGTTTGCCGTTATCGTTAATAAAGATACAGTTGAATTCACACTTTTTTTTTTTGCCTGTGTGATCCTAACCCCAAGATACCAGAACTTTCCTCTGGGTACCTATCCTAACATCCTGATATCATCACAAATAGTGTTTCTTTATATTATACAAATCTTTAGTCATCTAGCCATTAAAAATATTGGGGATGTAGTTTCTGGCTTATGGGTGTGTGTGTGTGGGGGTAACTTGCCTTGATTCCCACTCTGGGCCTAAGGTAATCTGCCACTGCCAATACTCATGAGAATTTGTGGTGTAGTATAGTAGGGGTGATGGAAACAGTAGCCTGGTGCTCTAGGCTGTAAGCAGGCCAACACTTTCTCCACTCTGAGGTGCAAGTATGATCTCGACAAGCAATCTAGTGGTAAATTGAACTTGAGTAGATCGTTTATTGCTGATAATTACAACATATTTGGAGTATAGGTTTGCTATACATACTAATACATTGGATCTCAAGGGTTTGCAGTGATATCCAATATAACTTTAAGCTTAACAGGCCAACAACTTGCCATAAGTCACAAGTGAGATTTCAGCCTATACATTTTTTCAAGGAACTAGTGAAATTTCCGAGACATGGCCATTGTGACCATTTCAGAAATGTAGCAGCAGACATTTTCTGTTTTCTTCATGTATATTATGAGGTAATTAGTGATCAAAAAGATATGTTTGCTCTTTTTGAACATACTGGTTGTCTTTAACAAAAACTGAAGTTTGTTTAAGAAGTCTATTTACCTTATGATATTTTAGACCCAACCTATTTGTTATCTAAACACATTTTCTTGCATTATGGTATTCTTCCTGTGACTTTCACCAATAACGAAGAGAGCTCTCAGCCACAATAAATATTCTTAAAATATATCCTATATTTTGCAAACAAATAATATAATTTGTGACATGATAGTGACTGAATACATGCAAGCTACTCTGGCATCTTTTGTATACTAAGGGTGTGATTTACAGTTGAATGTAAAGAAGATGTGTTATTTGAATATGCTCAAAAAAGATTCTGCACACATAATGGTGTTACAAAAAATATAACAGAGGTAAACCTCTGGAATCCCAAGGCGCCTGAGCGTGTACTGTATCATAAAAAAAAAACACCAGTATGTGTAAATATGAAATCATCTATGTTAATAGAAACCGTATCTAACATAATATATAAAGCCTCAGTGCACTGTGAATGAAGAAATAACATAAATCAAAACATACAATATGCTCGAGTACCATGCATTAGGCACTGTCCATATGCTGAATGCACAAAGGTGTAGACTGTTCAATGCAAATGTAGTAAGATGACTGGCTAATTTCTAAAAGCAGATTGAGCCATCACAAGCTAGAACCAGAAACATGAGTCTTAATTGTGGTATCACATGATGAACAGATAGGTAGTGGCCCCCTCCGGAGTACAGAGCAGACGGCCCGTGTAAAAGTAAAAATTGGCTCAACGAATGAAGTCCTCTATATTCTATTGTAAAGTGTTTTTTAATGAAGCGTGCCTTATAAAAGACTCAGTCCTAGAAAATCTCGATGGTGAATCATATATATAGTACATATAAAAAAGTTAATGCAGTATAGCAAGAACAAGTGCCGACCGGGTTGTCAAGCAGTTCCGATATGGTATGTGGCAATGGCAGACTGTGAGAAGAGCTGGTGGAGATTCAAAACACTTACCCTATTGGTGGGGATGTTTCTGAGTGTGGCAATCCCTTCCCTCTCTCTTTCTTTCGGCTGCATTTTCTCCTGCCGCCAGATGTGTAAGCGACTCCTGCAGAAGTCTTCTTCTCACTGCAGTTATGATAACGGCGGCTCCTCCGATTCCTTTATATGTTGCTATAGTCAGTAGTAATAATTACGCCTCAATGAGGGGTGAGTTATAATAAGCAATATCATCATCATCAACATTTATTTATATAGCGCCAGCAAATTAAGTAGCGCCTTACAATTGGGAACAAACATTAATAAAACAATACTGGGTAATGCATACAGACAGAGTGGTAAGAGAACCCTGTTCGCAAGCTTACAAGCTTACAATATCCAATGCATTTCACCCAATAGCGGGCTTCCTCAGGGATAATTGAAGTAAACAAGCCCATGTGGACCAATATGTAGTCATAGTTGAGAATGGGTCAGTAGCTGATTGGCTGCACGCTAATAGCTGCAGATGTGTTGATAAGGACCCTCCAATCAACTGCTAGTTCTGTGCAAAGGTATAGTGCTTGTGAATGCACATTATCACTATAAAAACTCTTAATACAGTCCTAATTAGTGAAACAATGATAGTACACACATATAAATAGTGAAAATGAAAAATGAGGGATGAAAGCACAGCAATGACACAATACCTATAGGAATAAATGTACACTCTCTCTTCTCTAGCAGAGAAGAAGGAAATATCAATGTATGTAATCTTTAAAGAAAGCTGTTTAGTTCAAGGTCTACATTGAGGCCGTGTGTAGTTAACATTTTTAACATGTAAATCCACTTGCTTTCTTCTCATGACATACAGCCAATGTAATCCACCCCCCTCCATGGCTTATCAACCTTACAGATCTTCATGAATTTAATGGATGAGGGGTAAATTCTATGTTACTTAATACAAATGCCAAATACACTAAAATACACTGTGTGCTTTGAATCCTTTATTTATATTGCGATGGTGTTCAGAGATGCGCTTGTGGAGGTTTCTAGCTGTTCTTCCTATGCATTGTTTGCCACATGGGCACTCCAGTAAATATATAATTCCTTTACTATCACAGGACAGTCTGTCTCTGATTGGGTAGTGTCACGACTGCGAGTAGGCTACTAGTCGGTATTGACACTGTTGAGCAGGGAGGTGCAGAGTTTAACGCACTCCTGGTATTCACCAGGGACCCCCACATGGGAGTTTGGGCTTAGCTGCAAGGGGATGCGCAGGGCGTGGATACCTGACACAGCCACCAGTGTAGTGACAAGAGAAGACAGGAGAGGTCAAACAATCCGGATCAGAACCAGCCAGGCAGAGAGGTGCACAGGGATAATCCGAAGAATAGTCAAAAACAAGCCAAACGCCAGTAATCGGAACAAGCAGCAAGGTAACAGAAACGAGATCCAAAGAAGAAATCAAGGAGTAGCCGTGTCAGTAACAGGAGCAATAGCAGGATACAGTGCTGGAGTTGGTGTGAACCAAATACTCTGGCACCCTAGTGGCGCCAGAGGCTTCTTTAAGTACAGCAAGGCGTCTCGTGATTGGAGAGGGGCGTATCCGGCGTGCAGGTACACTGACCGCCGACAGGTGAGTGGCAGAACGTCCCGTTGCCTAGCAACGGGACGTGATGTCTATTGCGCATGTGCGTGCAGCGTGCCCAGAAGAAAACAAGGAAGCACACCGTTGCTAGGCAGTGGGGCGCAGCAGCCGGGGAAGGACAGGCACACATAGTCAGTGCGAAGGCGGCACCTAACAATACTCCGCACCTTCTCTCTCCAGCAGAGTGGCTAGCAGACTGGTTCTTCAAACAATTGTAGAGAAGACGAGGAGCATGCAGATCCTTTTTATCGACCCAGGATCTCTCTTCATGTTGTAACCATTCCAATGAACTAGAAACTGTACTTTGCCTCGTATGGTGCGAGAGTCCAAGATGCGTTCCACCTCAAATTCGTCACCCAGAACAGACTTGACAGGAGGAGGAGGACGATTGCTAGAGAATTCATTGAGAATTACAGGCTTCATTAAGGATACATGAAAGGAGATATGAGCACGGAGAGAGTGTGGGAGGCAAAGCCTGTAGGTGACGGCATTAAAGACCTGAGAGATGCGGAAGGGACCAATATAATGAGGTGCAAATTTCATAGATGGCACCTTAAGCTTGAAATTACGGGTGGACAACCACACCTTATCCCCGACATGAAGAACCGGATGAATTCTATGGTGACGGTCCGCAAAGTGCTTGTGTCGTTCGTAAGACTTTTGCAGTTTAGTTTGAACTTGGGTCCAAACCCTACAGAAATTGCAGACCATCTTCTGGACAGTGGGTACAGGTATACCGGAATCATCAGAGAAGTTAGGTAAAATGGGTTGTCTACCAAAGATGGTAGTGCTTGAGCTGGTGTGAACCAAATACTCTGGCACCCTAGTGGTGCCAGAGGCTTCTTTAAAAACAGCAATGCGTCCCCTGATTGGAGGGGGGCATATTCAGCGGTCAGGTACACTGACCTAGGTGTGTCCAAGCGTCCTGTTGCTAGGCAACAGGGCGCAATGTCTATTGTGCATGCATGCACAGCATGGCCAGAAGAATACAAGGAAGCGTTCCATTAGTAGGCAACAGGAAGCGCCAGCTGGGGAAGGACAAGTGACTGACTCCTGCACACATAGACAGTGCGGCCCTTTGGAATATTACGCAGCCAGTTCTTATGATGGCTGCTGCCGCCAGGGATAAACGAGTTACAGTCCACCTCTTTGAGATATGTCTTAGTTGCATTTTTATAATTCTCAATATAAATGTCTAAATCTAGAAATTCTACCTTCTGCAAACTCGACTTGAATTTAATGTTGAGGTTATTGTTATTAGTATATATGACAAAGGCTTCCAGGGCTTTCCCCGTGCCTGTCCAGATGCACAATACATTGTCTATGAAGCGATGCCATCCAAGGATGTATTCTGCAAATAGGTTGTTGGCCTATATGTGTTGGTTCTCCCAGTGGACCATAAACAGATTTACGTAACTGGGTGCAAACTTAGAGCGGATTTGCCTATAGATCCCACTGTTGGCCCAGAAGAAATTGTGATGTAAGGCAAAGGAAATGCTGCTGAGAAGGAAGTCAATTTGCTCTGTAGGTAGGTTGGACTCATCCCTCAAGATAGCTTCAACATGCCTATAACCTGCCTCATGATCTATTATCGTATAGAGCGATGTTGCATCACACATCAGTAGGGTGTACTCTTCCTCCCATTTAATGTCTTTAAGAATTTCTAGCGTATGACTGGTGTCCCTCAGATCACTCATTTGTTGGATTACCAGAGGTTGTAAGAAGAACTCTATGTAGCTGGAAAGATCTGTGGTAAGAGATTTTATGCCTGAGACAATTGGTCTTCCTGGTGTATTCTTCGGTAGATGGTAGATCACCGGTAGTTTAGGGTTTTTTATTTGCAAGAAGTCTAGTTCTGTTTTATTCAATATTCCTTCTTGTGATGCACTCTTAAGTAATGCCTCTAAGTCCTTTTGGTATTGGGATGCGTGGTCCACCTGGAGCCATTCATAAGTGGTTGAGCCTCCTAGTTGTCTCTCTAATTCAACTATATAGTCAATGGTATTGAGGATAGTGATTCCTCCCTTTGTCAGCCGGTTTAATCACAGCTTCCCGGTTGGTCTTAATGGCCTTGTTCATATTAGAAAAAGTGGTTTTCTCATCTATTTTCAATTTACCTAAGTCCTCCTCGACTAGCTTCTGAAATATTGTTACAAAAGATCCCTTCATATAGCTTGGATAAAATGTTGATTTACTTTTCAGGTCTGTGTGTATATACTTGTTTAGCTGGTCTTCCATTTCTTTTTCTTTGGATGACTTGGTACAAGTACCCTATCCCTATGGTCATTAGAAAGAAATCTTTTTAATGTGAGTCTATGGAGAAATCTGTGTAGGTCTATGTAGGTCTATGTAGGTCTCAATTTGTTGAGAGGGTTTTCCGAAGCAAACTTCAAACCCTTCCCTAAAATGCTTCTTTGTGGTGTGCTACTCAAGTTGAAGATCCCATTATTACATTCTTTAATTATTTTCCAAACTTCTTTTGTCCCTATATTTTCTGCCTCCTCGCTTTCTTTTGAAGGTTTCTGTCTTAATTTCCCTCTGTGGTGTCTTTCTCCAAGTTTTTGCATCTATGTGTATGGTCTCTGTCAGGGGCTTCTGGACCCTGACCAGGTCTAAAAAAAAGTCAATATTTTTCTTGGGGTCTTGATCCTATGATAGATCAGGATTTTCTATGTTCTTGTTCTTAGGTAAATGTGCCTTCTCCAATTTGTTCAGGAATGCTAGTTGAGTCTGAGTGACCTCTTTCTGGGCTGTGTTGCTCCCTTTCTTGAAACCATTTCTAGCTAGTTTTGTATAATCTATTCTTGGAGAATCATGTCTGTGTGAGCTTCTCAGATTTCTAGGAGGTTTCCTTCTGCAGAGTTAGTTTGATAAGGGGTGACTCTGTGTAAACACCTTTGTTTGGGTGTTGGTGCTTAGTACTAATTTTTGCTAATCCCCTTTTCTTGTTGGAGTTGAAGTCTTTATCATGTGGGTAGATTGGTTTACTGGCTAATCCTTTTCGATACTTATGTTTGGGTTCATCCTGTTTAAATTGTAAATTGAGTTCATAGTCTTTGACATCTCTCAAGAATTTTTTCTCTTTGCCCTTGATGGTCTCCTCTTCAATTTTCTTAATTTTACCTAACGTGAGTTTTTCTAGATTTTTATAGTCCTCTAAATATTTAAAGGGGCTAAGCTTTTCCTGTATGAGTGAGATTTCCTCCTCGATATGGCGCAAGGAGATCTCTCTATCTTCAATGATTAATCTAATGTTCTCAAATGAGCAGTTTTCAAGTTTTGCGTTCCATGTGTCAATGAAGAGCCTATTGTCTAGATTGAATATGGGTCGTGTAGTAATTCTCAGACCTCTTGGCACAATTTTATTTTCTATATATGTTGTCAATGTGGTGACCTCCCACCATTGCTTAAGTTCTAAGATGAGGAGTTTTTCATTGCGTTAAAATTGTGGCGCAGAAAGTGTCTTCGATTAATCTGTGGTTCTGTGACTCTTTCTCTCATTGAATACATTTCCACTACTCTAATAAGTCTCTCCTCTCTTTGTGTATTTATACATGTCTGGGGATGCAGCTGATACTAGCAAGGGCCAAAAAGTAAGATCTAAACATAGAAGGGGTAAAAGTATCTGCGCTTCTCTCAGAGAAGATGTATGGTGGCTGCCGATCAAATTGGGAATGTGAGGGGAGGGGGTCTCAACCCTCCAAGGTAGCTATACAAAAAATATAACAGAGGTAAACCTCTGGAATCCCAAGGCGCCTGAGCGTGTAATGTATCATAAAACAAAAACACCAGTAAGGATTAACATGAAATCATCTATGTTAATAAAAAGAGTATGTAACATAATATATAAAGCTTCAGTGCACTAAGAATAAAGAAATAACATAAATCAAAACATACAATATGCTCGAGTACCATACATTAAGCACTGTCCAATATGCTGATTGCACAAATGTGTAGACTGTTCACTGCAAATGTAGTAAGTTGACTGGCTAATTTCTAAAAGCAGATTGAGCGGTAACAAGCTAGAACTAGGAACACAAGTCTTAATTGTGGTATCACATGAGGAACAGATAGGTAGTGGACCCCTCCGGAGTACAGAGCAGATGGCGCGTGTAAAAGTGAATAATGGCTCAAAAAATGAAGTCCTCTATATTCCATTGTAAAGCGGCGTCCTTCATAAAAGACTCAGTCATAGGAATGCTGAATCACATATATATAGTTTTTACAGCTGTATTTTGAGTTCCAGACACTCTAAGATATGTACAACTTAAAATAGAGACATAGATGTATCCTGCATATTACATAACTCATCATAAACTCTAAAACTCTGCACCTGCCTTGAGGTATTTCAAGATGGGTGCAAACCTACATAGGAAGTATCTCAAACAGGTGTGCTTAACTTGCATGTGCATGTCCTTGCGTTACTGAATTTGCAAGATCAGCTTCTCAAACAGCAAGGTGCTGCAGGTTTGCAAACCTAAATACAGTTTTTTTGTGCTGAATTAAGGACACGTATTGCAACCTTGGGTCTTACTGTGACTCTTATTTTGACAATTAAGTGTGCTACAAGTATTATTTGAGTTTCACATACCCACAACATTTGTTTGCTTAAATGGTAAAATAAAAATACTACTACCACTACTACTAGTAGTAGTTATAACAATTAATAATAATAAGCAAGATAGGCTATAGATACAGTGCTTAAATGGGTTCTAGCATATGTGTTTGTTGATATTGATCCCCCCCCTCCGCATACCAAACTTTCTGCCTCTAAGGGCTAGATTCACTAAAATGCGGGTTTGAAAAAGTGGGGATGTTGCCTATAGCAACCAATCAGATTCTAGCTGTCATTTTGTAGAAAGTAGTAAATAAATGAAAGCTAGAATCTGATTGGTTGCTATAGGCAACATCCCCACTTTTTCAAACCCGCATTTTAGTGAATCTAGCCCTTAGAGGCAGAAAGTTTGGTATGCGGAGGGGGGGGATCAATATCAACAAACACATATGCTAGAACCCATTTAAGCACTGTATCTATAGCCTATCTTGCTTATTATTATTAATTGTTATAGGCAACATCCCCACTTTTTCAAACCTGCAGCTTAGTAAATCTAACCCTAAGTGTGTTGCTGGACACTGGTAACAACTCCTCAGCCTAAACTGGCAGAGAAGAGATACCAGGGTTCTACTCGCTTGCCTAGGAATGTCCAATCTCCAGTTCTCTTGTGATATGTAAACCTTTACATATATATTTGCAAATGTTACAAGATGCTATTTCATGTTTCATCAACTTGTATTATAGGTTTAGTGATCCTTAAATATAGATGGCAACTGCACAGGCTACAATGGCACAGTTTATCCTTATGTCTGTTACAAATAAAAAGGAAAAAAGGAACCTGTTCAGCATTTAATCATAAAACTGTTCAAGTATATTGTGCAAAATAATTAAATCTATTATTTGAAAACCTGGTTATAGAATTTCATTTAGATGGTAGTCGTTTATTCTCAGAATATACTTCTGTAGAACCTTTATTACAGAGAACGATTCCATCTTTTGTCTCCTTACCATATTTGGACATGTGTTTTGTAACATGCGCTGAATAGAGTAATGCAAAGGCTCTTGTAATCCTACTATTATCTCCATCATCTATAGAGTATTATTCACAATTATCGTTTGCAGACATTTTATTCTATCTCCAGCTTCATTATTTGTTCCTCTTTCAAAATCAAAACTATTTTTTCAAACACTGAATAATTATTCAAGGTCGTAGACTGAAGCAGGGACGTGGTCAGGTCTGAATGTATTTGTGTTCATGAAGCACTTGAGAAGTACTCATACGTACTTATGAGTGATTCATTGTAAGCTTGCAGTTACTGTCTATTATTTTATCTGTTTGTCTTATTATGCAGTCTTGTGAGATCTTAGAAACTAATTGAGAAATCTCTCTCTTTTATTCTTTACAGATGTGTCCATTGTAGAGTAGGCCTAAAGAAAAAAAAAGAGACTATATACAGTATGCATACAGTATATTTTAACATCCGATTTGTTTTTGCAAAGCAATTATTATTTCTTTATAATTTCTGCAACTGAATACAAGAAGGAGATAAAAACTGATTTTAATGTGAAATATTTTTTTTAGCTGAGAATTTCTCAGAAAATGAAGAAAAGCAAAGTGGTAAAAGTAGCAGACAAAATAATTTAGTTACAATTAAATATAAGTATTGCAAAAGCTCAGCTCAGGCTTGACTTGGTAAAAGTTCACTGGCATCTAGGCATTTTGACATGGAGGCTAGTGACACAGCATGGCTTCCAGCATTGGATAAGGAAACACAACACCCCTCAATTAACTATTTATTGATGTATTACCTGCCATGACATGTTATAATGGCTAAGGCAGATTGTTCAAATCTACTTGCTTATCTTTAATATAAAAAATGACTTGCCCAAAAAAATGACTTGCCAGGAATAATTTGCCAAACTTACATTACATGAGATCTTAATCTGGTCAATGCAAGACACAAATTATAACTCTTAATCAAATTAACCTATTGTTTCATTTTTTTATTAATGATTTACTCATTTTAATTACTTTACTATTGCCTATTTATTAAGAATATTATTGTTGAAACAGGTAAAACATATCAAATTATTAATAAAATGCTTATCATGTTGATGCCATAACTATTACCAAGTTACTTATATCCATAACACTGTAGCATAAATAATGGACACAACACGTAACTTGTTGGCAAATAAAGAGAAGTTAATTTAACCCAATAGACACACTATATGGTGGGGGATGTGCACAGATCGGCAAAGGTCCCAAAACCAATCCAGATGTCCAAGCAATAACCTGAACACCACTTTTACCTGAGAGCACCTTTCTCATTTATCTTTAAATAAGGACAATTTATTCCAGAACCCAAAAAACAACCCACAAACCTGCCCCCAAGGGTGGTACTTGCACTGAAACCTAAGTTGACTCTTCAAAGGGGAACGGGTTCTTGATACCTCAATACAAGTAATGTGCATCCCACCAACCTTGCCCGCCGACTGCACAGTGTTCTCCTGCAATGCCAAGGGCTGCACTAGCCATAAAGCCACTACCACTCCCACAAATAAACAATAAAACTTATGAACATAGTTTGATATGCACACATTCCATCTCCGTATACTTGCCTGTATAAAGATATATAAATATTTAGCTAAATACAATCATATTAAAAAGTTTTCTTACAGCATCAACCAGAACACTACTAAAGTACCAAGTGAAGAGTTAAATTGCTTCTGGAAAAAAGAACATCCAAACACAAATATGTACAGAATCAGGTTATTGTTTTTTTATTGTGAGAAAATGATCTATTGGAGCGAGCCTCAACTTGTGTTTTAACAATCATTTGAATATTAAAAATGTAAATATAGGAAATAAAGCATAAAGGAAAGAGTGAAATCCAAAATGACCTTTTTAATATAGGCAATCAGCAGGATGTCCAACTGAGCAGTATAGAAATGACAGGGAAGGCCGAGAAGATAAATAGAAAAACCTTAGCGTATAGTTGCATTTATTACCAAAATCACAAAATAAAATTAAAAGCCATGCAAATATGGTGTAATAAATAAGTCACATAACTATGTGCACCTTTGCGGCAGTATTTTACTGCAATTTATTTTACCATATTACATGCCTGAAAACACAAGGTGATCATGAATTCCAAAACGGAGCCAGCAAAACTCACTAGCTGGCAGATAGTTAAAAAAAACTTCTCATGGTCTCTTGGAACCAGCAAAACAACATTTATGTCTATTTATCTGACAGGCAAATAATAGCTTCATAATTACTATACAAACAAAAGATAAACAAGAACAAACTCTCCTATTGTTGTGTGAACAGACAAACAGTTCTATCACAAAAAGACAATAGCTAAAGATAATTAACTACCACTAAGCTGTCACTTACCATTGAGTAGGTCAAAAAGACTGACCTAAGAGATGACGTGTAATGCCCAAAAAAGAAGAACACCAATTTGTTTTATTATTTTACCGAAAATGACACATTTCCCAGGCTAACTTTGACGGTCCATTTCCTAAATATAAAAGCGTGCTGTTTAAATGATGTAATTAAATAACTAGTTAGCATTTTAGTTAACTTTGTGTTAAAAATACAATAAAAATTATTTCTTCATATCTGCTCAAGTTCAGCTTTAGAACAGGAGATACCCTAGAGTGTTCCTTATGTAGTCATAATGGATAGGAAAAGGAAACAATTCATTTATCTCTTTGTCAGCTCACCCTAAAGTCTCATGGTCTTCAGAAATGGAAATTTATTTCTTAAAAACCAACACTTAATTTTTGTAAAGACCCGGTGCGATTGGAAGATACATTTCAATTAATTCTTCTACCAATGCGCTATCTCTTTCTCATCAGAACCTTTTATAGTGTTAAAATTAACAATTGTGCAGTTGATGGCTGGTTGAATCCACAAGGGGACATGCAAAGGGCCTCAGATAACACAACATGTATAAATCATTCAGGAGAACAATTCATGAAAGAAAAGTTATCTGTGTTTTGGATGACATTGGAAGAACTAAATAGGAGTCAATTTGAAGAAGGGACATTTCACTTTATTGTCCATTTCTTCTTTTCTCTCTTTTTTTTATTGTGTTGTAATATACATTTTCAAAATTAATTAACCATTAACTGCTAGATAAATGCTTTTCTGGCCTTCTTGGTGAGAGATTACTTTACATGAACAGTTCTCTTTATAGGGAGCTTTTGCCAGATAAGGTGGCAACTGTATTTTACAGGAAAACAAAAGGAAGTGACAGACAAGCCAGTGTTTACCAAACTGAATAGAGGGCTTGGAGGTTTCCACTCATTGATCGCTTACATGTGCACAGTGATTCAAGACCAGAGTGGTGTTTCACCTTACAATATCTATAACAACATGAAATCCAACTCTATGCAAATTCTAGTCACCTTTCTATGCGGTTACAATTTGATTGCTGCATGTATTCTCCACAGTTGCTTGCCTTCGTCTGTTTTAACGGAACAAAAGGTTAAATTGCAAACAAGATCCCAAGTGAAACCAATGTCTTCTAAGCAAGTATAATGCAGACTTGGGAACATTAAAAATAGTTTTATTAGCCTAAATGGCTTCCAAGTTAATGTTAGCTATACTTTTTTAAAAAATACATTTTAATGCCAGCTTATTTTCCAAATACGATTGTTTAACTGGGACAATAAGAATATTTATATTTCCAACATTCTCTCAAACGTTATGTGCTGTGTCCTTTTCAGGATGCTCAGGGCAGTATCCAACTGAACTCCGCTGTTTAATTTGTTGTCTCTTCTTCTGTCTGAGTCAAATAAAATCAGCTATATTCCCAGGTAAGAACAGAACATCAGAAGATGCGGATCTAAATGCAGGAAAGATGAACATTTAGGCACACTAATTTATATATTGCTTATTGTACATCTTGGTTTAAACTCACGTAATAAACAAAGAGTATTGCTAAGTAATTTGGTATGCAATGAATTGGAACATCCAAGCAGTATGGGCCTGATTCTTGTTTGGACGTAAGTCCATTTGCATAGCGTATCTTGCGTGAAATAGCTCTGCACATGCTCTGAAATGGACCTTACGTCAATGAACGCAATTGCATGCCTGAACGCAATTGCCACTTATGTCTATGCTTGAGAGGTGGAACGGTGGCGGAAAAGGGCAGATTAATGTAGGCCATTTGCAGTAAGGGTGTGCCACGGGCATGCTGACATAGATGGCGCCAATTCTAGTCCTGTGTTTCTTGTAAGTACATCTGGTTTCAACCATATCACTTGCACCAGCTACAGGACAGGTATAAGTGCCAACAGATAGTGATGTCTGATATGGCATAGTCTTTGTATTAAAAGCTAAACTTACGTGTGCCACTAGCTAGCACAGAATATGTTTATGCAATGAAGGTTGAGAATATAAGAGCACTGTATCCACCGTATGCATTAAAAGCATGTACAGTATTTAATGTAAAAAAATGATTTTTAAATACTTTTTTAAATCCATATTTTTTATTAATGATCAGTGGTCAAAGTGGGGGTGTATATCTAGAGATATGCCATACCGCCACTTCTCCTGCTGCGTTTATTGTAAATGTGAAAATTTAATTCACCTATATTCCCATTACATTTTCCATATCGCCACTTCTAAATTTCCACTTAGACCACTGAGTCAATGATTTTACTTGTTAAGTGTTGTTCATTTATTTTATCATTTAATTTTGTTTATGTGTTCTGACCTTCTAGTGACCAGATGCTTGTGCAAATACTGCAGTCTGTTGTGTGTATCTACATATAGCAAGTACTGTTTAAGCAGAGTCTACTTACACCCAGATTCTATTGAAAATAGTAGGAACTACATACAAGTTCTGCGCTTTTTTCTAAAATGCAACTTGTATGCAGGCCCTGTGTATTTAATAGTGCTACAATAGTAGGTACCATTACATTTTAATTAAAAGATGAGCACAGTCATAACATTCATAATGCAAGTTACATTCTAAAAAGTGCAACCATGATTTGACATGCAGTAATGTAATCCATTATTTATCAGTGCTGGAGAACATAAGGAACACAATGTTTTATAACTGGGTGCAAAGTTTGCTTTACAGAGTCCACTGTTGAAGTTCTAATGGGAAAAAAATCCTTAATGATATTTATTATCTTGGTCCTATCCATTTGAATCAAAAATTCTGGCCGCTTGCTGCTATAATGTATATAATTTGAAAGGCTACAAGAATATCACAATTGTCTTATCTCTAATTTTAACAGTTTTGTCTTTTCAAGTAGGAGGCTACCAGTATGTGCTATAGGGTGCAATTTTATTTGGTCAAAATTAGACAAACCAGTTAGCATACAGTACTTAATCTAAATGAATGAGCTTAGATCGACCATTGAACCTGTGAAGTTTGTGTACACTATGTTATCCTAAATACTTGGCTCAAAATACCTATCAGTGTCCGTGGTTATACAGCATGGAGCTCATTAAGCTGACTCGGACATGGCTCTATTCAACTCTGAGCGCAGCACTCAGACAAGAGGACAGAGGATAGCAGGGCCAAGAGCTGCATGAGGGCAGCTACGTGGGGTTCCCCAGCTAAGGAGTATTAATTGACCCCCTCAGTCGCTGGGCCCCGTAGCAGCCACCAACAGTGCTACCCAAGCAATTACACCCATGTCTGTTGGAATCCTTAAATCTGAGTTCTGTTCTGGCCTAAATATTTTGTTTGCCTTCATGTTTTCTCTATGCTTCCATTTTTCTCTATGCTTCCATAATCTTTATTTACAAAATGTATTGCAGATTTTTTTAGTCTCTTTAAGAAAATGTGATTTTTGTAATACATTTGCAGGAAAAATCTGCAGGACAGAGAACATATGGGCAAAAGTGAACGTAAGCTTATGTCTCATTTATCATTGAGGTATTGCATGGTGTGACCTTACAAACATTCCATTCATCTTCACACCTGGCATTAGATTTTAGATTTTTCATTTCTACTAGTGTCCAAATCTTATTTTGTTTGCAAAAAATGATTATTTGAAAATATCTACCTTATCTAGGCCTTTCACAGTCTTGACTTTGACATTTATTTGTCAAACATCTGCATTATAGTTCTTTTGCCAAACAAAAGTATTTTTTTTCCTATTTTTCAATCTTTTTTTTCCCATTCATCTCAAATTCACTACAAATTCAACTACATTACGATGATTGGAAAAAAAAATTCACTGATAAAGCTAATTTAATTATAATTAGAAATTAATTAAATGTATTTGTACCGATGATTGACTACTGAGATGTGTACCTCTTTAATAACTAGTGAGCCTCGCTAAATGACTGAACTGCTGCAGAACAATTCCCATTGTTGCCATTTTAGTCTCTGCCAGAAATGAGAGAGGAGAGACAAACAGTTTGTAAGACTGTAAATTATTAAATGTTAAAGTGTACACATGTTCTTTGTGGATTTTATCTAGTAAAACATGGAAACTAATTCTACATAGCTATAATGCTACTAAAGTAAGTAAAAGGTTTCAGCGGAATGTGTTAAACAATATCCATCCATATTAGCCCCAAACTTAATTTTGTGACTTCAGGGTCATCAAGTAAAATAACATTAAAACTAGGGCCACCGAGAGTAATACAGTCACTTCAATGCAAGCAGCCTTGGAGGGTGACTGCACAGACCAATAAGACAGTATTGTCACTTTGCCCACCCTTTAATCTGGCTCAGATGGGTTCATGGATGGATGGATAATCTGGCACCGCCTTCTCGGCTCTTCATATTATAAAATCATACTTCAAACATCATTATCTTTTGTTTTAGCCTGGACCATGTGTGTCAGTGTGCTATTGCTCAGTGACCCCAAGAGAGGCACGTCCCATTAGAATGACAATAAGGGAACCTTAAAAGCAAATGGTATGAACCAGTGGTTGAACATTACCTTGATTCCCATCATTGGTTTGTAAAATTGTATGTTTTTAATATATAACAAGTAGGGGTGTGCACCGGACACTTTTGGTGTTTTGGGTTTTGGGTTCTGATTAGCTTGAGGTTTTGGGTTCTGATTTGTTTTGCCAAAACACCCCACGAAAGGTTTTGGTTCTGATTTTGGGTTTTTGGGTTTTGATTTTTTTTTTTAAAAAGCATAAAAAGTGCTAAAATCCATATATTTTTTTTTTCAATCCTACACTATTGTTAACCTCAATAACATTCATTTCCACTATTCTGAACACCTCACACCTCACAATATTGTTTTTAGTCCAAAAGGTTGCACCGAGGTAGCTGGATGTCTAAGCTAAGCGACACAAGTGGGCGGCACAAACACGTGGCCCATCTAGGAGTGGCACTGCAGTGGCAGACAGGATGGCAGTTTGCAAGAGTTTGCTAGAGGTGCAAGATGGAATTGTCCTTGGGCCCTCGCACCCACCCTGATGTTGTTGAAATAGGACATTCGCACTTTAACAAACCAATCAGGAACAGTGAACGTAGTTTAATCTCTGGTACTAATATTTCTGGACTGCAGGAACAGTGAACATAGTTTAATCTCTGGTACCAATATTTTTGGACTGCAGGAACAGTGAACGTAGTTTAATCTCTGGTACTAATATTTCTGGACTGCAGGAACAGTGAACGTAGTTTAATCTCTGGTACTAATAGAACAGTGAACGTAGTTTAATTTCTGGTACTAATATTTCTGGACTGCAAGACTATCTCTGATCGAGATCGTGGAGGAAATTGACGAGGAGGGTGTTGCTGGTGTGGATACAACAGAACCAAGGGATTTAGGTGTCCCATCTAGGAGTGGCACTGCAGTGGCAGACAGGATGGCAGTTTGAAAAACTAGGCCCCAAAGAGCACATAATGCCAAAAAAAGAGTTGCAAGATGGAATTGTCCTTGGTAGATGTTGTTGAAATAGGACATGCACACTTTAACAAACCAATCATTTCAACGACAGGGCCTACAAAACTGTGGCTGAAATGATTGGTTTGTTTGGACCCCCACAAAACGAGCTGGCAAAGAAAAAAAAGAGGTGCAAGATGGAATTGTCCTTGGGCCCTCCCACCCACCCTTATGTTGTTGAAATAGGACATGCACACTTTAACAAACCAATCATTTCAGCGACAGGGCCTACCAAACTACTGTGGCTGAAATGATTGGTTTGTTTGGGCCCCCACACCAAAAAAGCAATTCATCTCTCCCTGTACAAACTAAACTGGCTCTACTGAGGCAAGATGTCGTCCTCATCCTCATCCTCTGATTCCTCGCCCCTTCAGTGTGTACTTCCTCATCCTCACACATTATCAATTTGTCCCCGCTGGACTCCACAACCACAGGTCCCTCTGTAGTCTCGGGAGGCCAGTGCTGGTCTTGATTGAAGAATTGATAATTCATTTTTATGAACATCATTTTTTCAACGTTTTGCGGAAGCAACCTCCTTCGCCGCTCACTGACCAGGTTCCCCGCTGCACTAAAAACTCTTTCGGAGTACACACTGGAGGGGGAACAACTCAGGTAAAATAGAGCCAGTTTGTACAGGGGCTTCCAAACTGGCTTTTTTTCCTGCCAGTAAAAATAAGGACTGTCTGACAAGTCTACTTGGATGATGTCAGCAAAGTAATCCTCCACCATTTTTTCAATGGTGACAGCATCCAATGCAGCGACAGTAGACATGTCTGCAATGGTTGGCAGGTCCTTCAGTCCAGACCAGATGTTCTCAGCATCCCCGTCAGCGGGTCTTTTAGGAAAACTGAGTTTTTTCCTCGCAGCCACAGGTGTGGAAGAAAATGAAGGAGGAGCTGTTGGCATGTCACGGTCCTCTTCAGAGGACAATCTCCTGACCAGCAGGTCTTTGCACCGCTGTAGACTTGTGTCCGCCGGAAACAGAGACACAACATACGCTTTAAACCGAGGATCGAGCACGGTGGCCAGAATGTAATCCTCTGACTTTAAAAGAGTGGAAAAGCGTACGAAGGGCTTCATCTACAAGAACTACATGCTTTGTGGAATCACAATGCTTTAACAGCTCCTCCCTCACTTTCTCCAGCTGCTTCTGCAACAGCCTGATCAGGGGAATCACCTGACTCAAGCTGGCAGTGTCGGAACTGACTTCTCGTGTGGCAAGTTCAAACTGCTGGAGAACCTTGCACAACATGGAAATCAGTCTCCACTGCGCTTGACTCAGGCACATCCCCACTCCTTTGCCTATGTCGTAGGTGGCTGTGTAGGCTTGAATGGCCTTTTGCTGCTCCTCCATCCTCTGCAGCATATAGAGGGTGGAGTTCCAGCGCGTCACAACCTCTTGTTTGAAGTGATGGCAGGGCAAGTTCAGGCTTTTTTGATGTTGCTCGAGTCTGCGGTAGGCACTGGCAGAATGCCGAAAGTGTCCAGCAATTTTGCGGGCCACCGCAAGTATCTCCTGCACACCCCTGTCACTCTTCAGGTAATGCTGCACCACCAAATTTATTGTGTGGGCAAAACATGGGACGTGATGGAAATTGCCCATATGTAATTGTAATGTATCAATATAGAATTCATTGAATATTAATTAAGACTGGGTACACACTATAGTGTTTTCAGCTGATTACAGTGCCAATCAAGCGATAAACGACCGTACGGCCCAATATCACATTTGTGTCTACACTGCAATGATGAACAATTATTCTTCCAAAGCACATCGTACTGTTTCATTTGATTTTTTAACCAAACTAAAAATGTTGTTTTAACGATGGAACGAGGTTGTGCCAATTCTGCAGTGTGTAGCACTCACGACTAGCAGTGCCCTTAGATCTCTATGGAGTGTACAGAGTCACAATCTTTTCATCTGATGGTTATGACAGATGAAGAGCACAGATCTGAAGGTAAATCTGTAAAACGTGTATAGTGTGTACACATGATTCGGCATGCTGACTTTTTTTTTTAGTCGTTGGTAAAATTGTTAACAATATCGCATTGAAAGAAATTTTCTGTAGTGTGCACCCAGCCTTATTCCCCTCCATTTGAATCATTGGTAGTATTGTTTATATATGCTGACTGCAATGTGAATATCAGTCCTAAACTGCAGGGCACATTGCAAAGTATCTTGTGCTCATCACAAGCTAATTATCAGGATGATTTATTAGTTTAATAAATGTATTTATCTATAATAGCTTTTAATAATAGTTTTTAATAATAATCAACCAGCTATTAGAAGCATAAAATGAATCAACATACAAATAAAGACCACTCCTCATTATTGTATCTCTCAGCATTTGGTACTTTTTAGGTGTTATTATTTTTGACTGTTATTATAGGATGCCTAACACTCATTTCATGGATCTATGTTACTTATTGCTAAATTGATTTATCTTATTTTGTACTATTTTTTTTTATTACTACGGTAGATTAAGCACAGACACAGATTTGCAGATGGAGAAATAGTGTTTCGAAAACGATCTAAAATTCATTTCAAACTCTGAAACTGTATTCACTTAAATTTTCCATATCCCCACTTCTAAATTTTCACTTTGACAATTGATATAATCCCAGTTGGGTTCTTAACCGACAGGTTGTGAATGTCTATGCAGAAACACTTATAACATTTTGAAACGTTCTTCATTGGTCATGTCTATCAGAGAAAGAGTGTTTCTCATTGAAAGCAATGTAGATGCTTGTGACAACTTGTGAATACTGTGTGTGTTTGACTGGTAAAATGGAGTGGTCAGGAACATTAAGGGTCATTTTTGAAAGTGCAATATTGTAGACATCAGTTAATTTTTTATATGGATTTAAGTGTCCCTATGTGTCTGCCTAACACATAGCAAGCTGCACACGGACAGTTCACATTTGTGAATTGCCCCACATTTGTGAATAGTGAGGAACCTACATTTGCAGAATTGCAGCTATACATGAAAATTTGCTCTAGTGGTAAGTAGAGATGAGCGCACTCGGATTTCTGAAATCCGAGCCCACCCGAACGTTGCCGATCCGAGTCGGATCCGAGACAGATCCGGGTATTGGCGCCAAATTCAAATCTGAAACTGAGGCTCTGACTCATAATCCCGTTGTCGGATCTCGCGATACTCGGATCCTATAAATTCCCCGCTAGTCGCCGCCATCTTCACTCGGGCATTGATCAGGGTAGAGGGAGGGTGTGTTAGGTGGTCCTCTGTCCTGGTAGATCTCGTGCTGTGCTGTTTAGTTCTGTGCTGTGCTGTTTAGTTCTGTGCTGTGCTGTTTAGTTCTGTGCTGTGCTGTGCTGTGTTCTGCAGTATCAGTCCAGTGGTGCTGTGTGCTGTGCTCTGTCCTTCTGAGGTCAGTGGTGCTGCTGGGTCCTGTGCTGTGTCCTGTTCAGTCCAGTGGTGCTGTGTCCTGTGCTCTGTGCTTCTAAGGGCATAGTAATTTCCCCAATTTTCCCCTGTGTTTAAAAAAATAAAAAAAAGTTATTTAAAAAAATACCAAAAACTAATTTAATTTTTTTTAATTACCACAAAATTTGCACAACCAATCCTGCAGTATAAGCCCATTGGTACTGCAATATTACCAAGTTCACACATTCAGCAGTAAAAGTCCAGTGGTACTGCAATATTACAAAGTTCACACATTCTGCAGTATCAGTCCAGTGGTGCTGTGTCCTGTGCTCTGTCCTGCTGAGTTCCGTAGTGCTGCTGGGTCCTGTGCCGTGTCCTGTTCAGTCCAGTGGTGCTGTGTCCTGTGCTCTGTGCTTCTAAGGGCATAGTTATTTCCCCATTATTCCCAAGTTTTTAAAAAATAAAAAAAAAGTAAAAAAAAATAAAAAATTAAAAATTAAAAAAAAAATATATAATTATAACCAAATTTGCAAAACCAATCCAGCAGTATAAGTCCATTGGTACTGCAATATTACCAAGTTCACACATTCTGCAGTATCTTGTGCTACATATAATGGAGACCAAAAATTTGGAGGATAAAGTAGGGAAAGATCAAGACCCACTTCCTCCTAATGCTGAAGCTGCTGCCACTAGTCATGACATAGACGATGAAATGCCATCAACGTCGTCTTCCAAGCCCGATGCCCAATCTCGTAGTACCGGGCATGTAAAATCCAAAAAGCCCAAGTTAAGAAAAAGTAGCAAAAAGAGAAACTTAAAATCATCTGAGGAGAAACGTAAAGTTGCCAATATGCCATTTACGACACGGAGTGGCAAGGAACGGCTTAGGCCCTGGCCCGTGTTCATGACTAGTGGTTCAGCTTCACCCACGGATCTTAGCCCTCCTCCTCCTCCCCCCCCTACAAAAAATTGAAGAGAGTTATGCTGTCAGCAACAAAACAGCAAACAACTCTGCCTTCTAAAGAGAAATTATCACAAATCCACAAGGCGAGTCCAAGGATGTTGGTGGTTGTCAAGCCTGACCTTCCCATCACTGTACGGGAAGAGGTGGCTCGGGAGAAGGCTATTGATGATGTAGCTGGCGCTGTGGAGGAACTTGATGATGAGGATGGTGATGTGGTTATTGTAAATGAGGCACCAGGGGGGGAAACAGCTGATGTCCATGGGATGAAAAAGCCCATCGTCATGCCTGGTCAGAAGACCAAAAAATGCACCTCTTCGGTCTGGAGTTATTTTTATCCAAATCCAGACAACCAATGTATGGCCATATGTAGCTTATGTAAAGCTCAAATAAGCAGGGGTAAGGATCTTGCCCAACTAGGAACATCCTCCCTTATACGTCACCTGAATAACCTTCATAGTTCAGTGGTTAGTTCAGGAACTGGGGCTAGGACCCTCATCGGTACAGGGACACCTAAATCCCGTGGTCCAGTTGGATACACACCAGCAACACCCTCCTCGTCAACTTCCTCCACAATCTCCATCAGATTCAGTCCTGCAGCCCAAGTCAGCAGCCAGACTGAGTCCTCCTCAATATGGGATTCATCCGAGGAATCCTGCAGCGGTACGCCTACTACTGCCACTGCTGCTGTTGCTGCTGTTAGTCGGTCATCTTCCCAGAGGGGAAGTCGTAAGACCGCTAAGTCTTTCACAAAACAATTGACCGTCCAACAGTCGTTTGCCATGACCACAAAATACGATGGTAGTCACCCTATTGCAAAGCGTATAACTGCGGCTGTAACTGCAATGTTGGTGTTAGACGTGCGCCCGGTGTCTGCCATCAGTGGAGTGGGATTTAGAGGGTTGATGGAGGTATTGTGTCCCCGGTACCAAATCCCGTCGAGATTCCACTTCACTAGGCAGCCGATACCAAAAATGTACAGAGAAGTACGATCAAGTGTCCTCAGTGCTCTAAAAAATGCGGTTGTACCCACTGTCCACTTAACCACGGACATGTGGACAAGTGGTTCTGGGCAAACGAAGGACTATATGACTGTGACAGCCACCTGGGTAGATGCATCCCCTTCCGCAGCAACAGCAACAGCTGCATCAGTAGCAGCAACTACAAAATGGCTGCTCGTGCAAAGGCAGGCAACATTGTGTATTACAGGCTTTAATAAGAGGCACAACGCTGACAACATATTAGAGAAAATGAGGGAAATTATCTCCCAGTGGCTTACCCCACTTAGACTCTCATGGGGATTTGTGGTGTCAGACAATGCCAGTAACATTGTGCGGGCATTAAATATGGGCAATTTCCAGCACGTCCCATGTTTTGCCCACACCATTAATTTGGTGGTGCAGCATTACCTGAAGAGTGACAGGGGTGTGCAGGAGATGCTTGCGGTGGCGCGCAAAATTGCTGGACACTTTCGGCATTCAGCCAGTGCCTACCGCAGACTAGAGGCACATCAAAAAAGCATGAACCTGCCCTGCCATCACCTCAAACAAGAGGTTGTGACGCGCTGGAACTCCACCCTCTATATGCTGCAGAGGATGGAGGAGCAGCAAAAGGCCATTCAGGCCTACACAGCCACCTACGACATAGGCAAAGGAGTGGGGATGCGCCTCAGTCAAGCGCAGTGGAGACTGATTTCCGTGTTGTGCAAGGTTCTGCAGCCATTTGAACTTGCCACACGAGAAGTCAGTTCCGACACTGCCAGCTTGAGTCAGGTCATTCCCCTGATCAGGCTGTTGCAGAAGCAGCTGGAGAAAGTGAGGGAGGAGCTGGTAAGCCATTGCGATTACACCAAGCATGTAGCTCTTGTGGATGTAGCCCTTCATACGCTTTGCCAGGATCCGAGGGTGGTCACTCTTTTAAAGTCAGAGGAATACATTCTGGCCACCGTGCTCGATCCTCGGTTTAAAGCGTATGTTGTGTCTCTGTTTCCGGCGGACACAAGTCTACAGCGGTGCAAAGACCTGCTGGTCAGGAGATTGTCCTCTGAAGAGGACCGTGACATGCCAACAGCTCCACCCTCATTTTCTTCCACATCTATGGCTGCGAGGAAAAAGCTCAGTTTTCCCAAAAGAGGCACTGGCGGGGATGCTGATAACATCTGGTCCGGACTGAAGGACCTGCCAACCATTGCAGACATGTCTACTCTCGCTGCATTGGATGCTGTCACAATAGAAAAAATTGTGGATGATTACTTTGCTGACACCATCCAAGTAGACATGTCAGACAGTCCATATTGTTACTGGCAGGAAAAAAGGCAGTTTGGAAGCCCCTGTACAAACTGGCTCTATTTTACCTGAGTTGTCCCCCCTCCAGTGTGTACTCGGAAAGAGTTTTTAGTGCAGCGGGGAACCTGGTCAGTGAGCGGCGAAGGAGGTTGCTTCCTCATAACGTTGAAAAAATGATGTTTATAAAAATGAATAATCAATTCCTCAATGAAGTACAGCACTGCCCTCCAGATACTACAGAGGGACCTGTGGTTGTGGAGTCCAGCGGGGACGAATTGATAATGTGTGATGAGGAGGAAGTACACACTGTAGGGGGAGAGGAATCAGAGGTTGAGGATGAGGACGACATCTTGCCTCAGTAGAGCCTGTTTAGTCTGTACAGGGAGAGATGAATAGCTTTTTTGGTGTGGGGGCCCAAACAAACCAATCATTTCAGCCAAAGTTGTTTGGTAGGCCCTGTCGCTGAAATGATTGGTTTGTTAAAGTGTGCATGTCCTATTTCAACAACATAAGGGTGGGTGTGAGGGCCCAAGGACAATTCCATCTTGGAACTTTTTTTTTTTGCATTATATGACCAATCAACAGTCGTTTGCCATGTTCAAAAAGTAAAACCAAATTTAAACAAATTCAAGAAATTAAACCAAAAGTAAAATGCCCTGTCATAATTTAAAACAAGAGGTATTGACGTGCTCTAAAACTACTGTATTGTTGTTTATATTTTATAAACACTACACTTGAAAGCTTGAGTCTTTCAATAAAAAAGTAACTGTCCATTGCATGAATATTTGCAACAGGGATAATTTTAGGGTTAAGAAAGTCAACTAATAACACTTCGACGCTGTCTGTCTTTATAAACACTACACTTTGAAGTTGGAGGAGGTATTGTGGCCCCGGCACCAAATTTACTACCGGGGCCACTCCACTGTGCAGTCCATATTTAGGTGTATCAGATATTAAACAACGGTGACAGTTGATGCCCAATTTTTTAATTATATTGTGGCCTCGGTACCAAATTGTGTACCGGGGCCACCACACTACGCAGTCAAGATAGATAGATGCGTATCATAGATAAAGTACATTCAGTGGTGTGGGGCAAATTGAAAAATATTCAAAATGCACTGACATTATCAAAAACAAGAGGTTGTCACACGCTAAAACTCCAACATGTATATGATGGAGAGGATGGAGGAGCAGCCGTATGTGCAGTGTAATGCAGACCTGTTGAAGGTTTTTTATATATTTTATTGTGGTGCCCAGTGCCCACTCCTCTACGCAGTCCAGATACATTTATTGGTGCGAATCATAAAAGTTCAGGGTTTTTAATATATATTGTGGTGACCCACTCCTTTACGCAGTCCAGGTACATTTATTGGTGCGAATCATACAAGTTGATGGTTTTCTTATTATATATATTGTGGTGACCCACTCCTCTACGCAGTCCAGGTACATTTATTGGTGCGAATCATACAAGTTGATGGTTTTCTTATTATATATATTGTGGTGACCCACTCCTCTACGCAGTCCAGATACATTTATTGGTGCGAATCATAAAAGTTCAGGGTTTTTAATATATATTGTGGTGACCCACTCCTCTACGCAGTCCAGGTACATTTATTGGTGCGAATCATACAAGTTCAGGGTTTTTAATATATATTGTGGTGACCCACTCCTCTACGCAGTCCAGGTACATTTATTGGTGCGAATCATACAAGTTCAGGGTTTTTAATATATATTGTGGTGACCCACTCCTCTACGCAGTCCAGGTACATTTATTGGTGCGAATCATACAAGTTGATGGTTTTCTTATTATATATATTGTGGTGACCCACTCCTCTTAGCAGTCCAGGTACATTTATTGGTGCGAATCATACAAGTTGATGGTTTTCTTATTATATATATTGTGGTGACCCACTCCTCTACGCAGTCCAGATACATTTATTGGTGCGAATCATAAAAGTTCAGGGTTTTTAATATATATTGTGGTGACCCACACCTCTACGCAGTCCAGGTACATTTATTGGTGCGAATCATACAAGTTCAGGGTTTTTAATATATATTGTGGTGACCCACTCCTCTACGCAGTCCAGGTACATTTATTGGTGCGAATCATACAAGTTGATGGTTTTCTTATTATATATATTGTGGTGACCCACTCCTCTACGCAGTCCAGGTACATTTATTGGTGCGAATCATACAAGTTGATGGTTTTCTTATTATATATATTGTGGTGACCCACTCCTCTACGCAGTCCAGATACATTTATTGGTGTGAATCATAAAAGTTCAGGGTTTTTAATATATATTGTGGTGACCCACTCCTCTACGCAGTCCAGGTACATTTATTGGTGCTAATCATACAAGTTCAGGGTTTTTAATATATATGGTGGTGACCCACTCCTCTACGCAGTCCAGGTACATTTATTGGTGCGAATCATACAAGTTGATGGTTTTCTTATTATATATATTGTGGTGACCCACTCCTCTACGCAGTCCAGTTACATTTATTGGTGCGAATCATACAAGTTGATGGTTTTCTTATTATATATATTGTGGTGACCCACTCCTCTACGCAGTCCAGATACATTTATTGGTGCGAATCATAAAAGTTCAGGGTTTTTAATATATATTGTGGTGACCCACTCCTCTACGCAGTCCAGGTACATTTATTGGTGCGAATCATACAAGTTGATGGTTTTCTTATTATATATATTGTGGTGACCCACTCCTCTACGCAGTCCAGATACATTTATTGGTGCGAATCATAAAAGTTCAGGGTTTTTAATATATATTGTGGTGACCCACTCCTCTACGCAGTCCAGGTACATTTATTGGTGCGAATCATACAAGTTCAGGGTTTTTAATATATATTGTGGTGACCCACTCCTCTACGCAGTCCAGGTACATTTATTGGTGCGAATCATACAAGTTCAGGGTTTTCTTATTATATATTTTGTGGTGACCCACTCCTCTACGCAGTCCAGAAAGATACCTCGTTGCAACATTTTGGACTAATAACTATATTGTGAGGTGTTCAGAATACACTGTAAATTAGTGGAAATGCTTGTTATTGAATGTTATTGAGGTTACTAATAGCATAGGAGTGAAAATAAGCCCAAAAACTTGATTTTTAAACTTTTTATGTTTTTTCCAAAAAAAATCCGAATCCAAAACCTTAAATCCGAACCGAGACCTTTCGTCAAGTGTTTTGCGAGACAAATCCGAACCCCAAAAATAATGAAAATCCGGATCCAAAACACAAAACACGAGACCTCAAAAGTCGCCGGTGCACATCCCTAGTGGTAAGCATAATAATGTTTCAGCTCTAGGTCTATCTCCTTCATTAATTTTAACTATTTAATTTTTTTCCTAAAATGCTGCTCCTTTTAGCTGCCTTTACACCCTAAATAATCAAGAGATTGAGGGGGAATTGAATTGTGTTTACTATTTGTTACAGGTTTCCCATTTGTATGTTTGAATATTTTTGCACATTGATATTCGGACACAAACTGATTGCTATCTCCTGTGCAAAACAATTTCCTATTCCTTTATGGGTGGGAGGAGGCTATGTGACCACCGGTTAACCAGGGAACAACCCTGTAAATATTGCATTCTTTCCCTTTTGAATCTTGATTAAATATTGTTCCAGAAAGCAAAATCAATATTTTGTATGTGAGCACAATGCAAAGCACACAATTGTGTTTAGCCGCATTCACAAGAAATTCCATGATCAGCTATTTTCCTCTTGTCAGACGATGTAAGTTGTTCCCCCCCTTGCAGACACTGTCACTTTGAACCTCAGATACATGCACTGCCTTCCATAAAATGGGCACATTCATGCAAAAATAGGCACATGATGTCATAAAATAGCATTTAAGCTGCAAGGGTGAATTTTTTTGCCCTTTCAGAATGACCCTTAATATACTAAATTGTATGGAACAATAAAGTTTTCTAGTTTACATGGATCTGCTAGTACTGCCTGGTAGGGAGTATGGGGCTCTCTCCTATTATGGGTTGGTGATGTCAGCATGTGAATTATCAGAAGACTAAATAATGCAAGGACCAAGGATATATTTGTCACATTGAGGACCTGCATTCAGAGGCAAGCTGGGCTGGCCCCGTAGTGGGCTACTTTGGGCTGGGTAACTGGGCTATCTGCATTTTTTTCCCTTTAAAATAGGCTGTTGAATCGATTCTTGCCTCCCAGGCTAAAATTTTCCGGCCCTCCCCTGCCTGCATTGGATACACCTAATTTACGGTTTTCGAGGTGCCCCTACAAACTACATATGCAGGAAGATGGAACTGTCTAAAGAGTTATATTGTGCAAAGTGTAAATGTCACATCAATCCAACCTACTACCACTTTATATCTACCCATTTCATTATATACATTTGTTACATTTGTTTTTTACCTCAAATACTGCTTGGTTAAGACTAATTTATGGCTTAAGACTAAATTTATGGCTTACATTGCCCTTGTAATACCCTGGAGGAATGGAGTGACTACAATGCAAGGATTTCTTTTTCTTCAATACTGTTCTTCCTCCTTCCTCACAATTTAGATTCGGTTGGTATGAGTATGAATATGGGTGACAGAGGGACAATGGTACTGGCAGGACTTAATCGCTCCCAATTCAATTACTTACAGCAAGAACCTTTAACCTTTTATTTCTGGATCAAAGGGGTTACGGTGGAAAAGGCAACCTGGAAACAATACATTTGATACATATTGGTTAGACAATGCAATTAGCATAAAAACTTAAAAAAATCTGGTAAGTCATCACTGCAATAAACAGATAGCCTAGCGATCAAACCAGATAAATTCCTGAGCGAAATCTTTCTGGTGCGTTTAATAGTCCTGCATCACAGGTGTATTTTTATTATTATTATTGTTATTATTATTATTATTATTATTATTATCGTAGATTTGATTTGTAAGGCGCCACAGTGCTCCGCAGCACCCTACTTTAGGAAAAACAGGATATACATTAAACAAGGACATACAAGGCAGACAAAGTATATGCAGACATGAAAACAAAGGGTATGGAGGACTCTGCTCATTATGGAACTTACATTCTAAGTGGTAGAGAGCTGAAACAAGAGGAGGGAGTGTGGCTTGGAGTGGAGATTGGGACAGTTGTGAGGGTGTATTAGTGTGCATAATATCATCAGGGATGAGTTAAGCTTTAAAAAAAGAGATGGGCTTTTAGAGAATGTGTAAAGATCTGAAGGCTGTGAGAAAGCCTGATTGGGCGTGGTAGGGTATTCCATAAGTGGGGAGCAGCACGGGAGAAGTCTTGTAGTCGAGAATGAGAGGTGGTTACCAGAGACAAGAGAAGGCGCAGGTCAGAGGTAGAGGGCGGGAGGGAGATTATTTTGATATGAGATTTGAGATGTATGAAGGGGGTGAAGGGGTGTTGTTGTTGAAGGCTTTGTAAGTAAGGGTGAATAATTCCACTTGGATTCTGGAGGACACAGGGAGCCAGTGTAGGGATTTGCGAAGTGGTGCAGCAGATGTGGAGAAGTGAGAGAAGATCAGTCTTGCAGCATTTAGGATGGATTGAAGTGTGGATATATGGGTAACGGGAAAGCTAGATAGCAGGAGGATGCAGTAGTCAAGACGTGAGATGATGAGAGAATGCATAAGAGTTTTGGTAGCATGTTGAGTAAGAAAAGAGCTTGTTCTGGCAATGGTTTTAAGGTGGAATCAACAGGACTGGAAGGGGGTCTGTATAAAGCAGTTCCACAGATCTGAACTGTATCCATTAGTCACAAGGTTCCCATAACAATGCTACTGTTTTGTGTTTAAGTGGTACTCCAATGCAGGCTGATTTTCATAATCCAACTAAAGTTCTGACAGATAATTCAGTCTCTGCATCAAACAAAATGTCTGACCCTTAATGTGGCATTTACGGTCCAACAATGGAAGTAGTTAACAAGCACAATTTCATTAATTGAGGGGTAGCCTTAATTACAGTTCTGGAACAAGGATATCATACTGCTAGTGAGGTAGTTTCCCTTGTGATGTACTGAAAAAACTTTAATTACTAAGTGCTTTTATATCCTGAAGCTGGCTGTGACTTTTAGTACGACGCTGTTACACAGACTCTATCATACTGTGACTCACTCTATCAGTTCCTCTGATTAATAATATCATAAATTCCAAATATAGTCTGAGGATTTATACTAGGAGCTGTACTCTTGTTTCTCACTACTGTTATGTCTTAAACAGTGCAAAGTCACACTCTTATATGGTATAGTTTATAGACTCATCCCAGCACACTGTGCTGCTGTTATCTCTGTTGCTGCCTTGTCTGTCAGGGAAAACCTGTCAGTATAGCTGCTGTTAAACTCCAACCAGCCTTTTACTTGTCTGTTTTTCTGTTTCAGTTTGCTTTACACAGCACCTCACATCACACTTCTTCTTTCCTTTCAACAGAAGTTCTTTCACAAAACAAACCCAAATCTCGCTGGATTTTGGCTGTAATCTCACTCTCAGTCTGTCAATCCTTGATTTACAGCTGCACGTACCAATGAGCAGCAGGAGCAGGCAAACTTCTGGGTCATATGCTTCATGAGCTTGCACAGACCATTTTAAAGGGACCATACACATATATAAAACTCTGGGGCACTACACACTTATGTGTTTGTCTTTTTTTTTTCTTCGGGAAACTGTACCAAGAAGCATGCTTCGTCACCAAGCAAATTCATCCCATTAAAGGTATAGGACAAGACCAAATTTATGCCAGCTCACAGCTGGTTTCAACTCAGTATGAGCCCCTATGTATCAGTTTGCCAAGATAGTGTTATAGTAAATTTACAGTTTCTGTCACATATGTGCCACAAATTTCTGTTTCACAATTGCAGTGCACCTAGTCAAGAACTTACTATAGATATGTTCTACAGTACACTAAAGTGGCATGCACACACCCGCTAGCTCAGTATATTATGAGCTAATGCAAAACATGACACATCTTGCTACCATTATGAGCATAAAAGAAGCTATTATATACATTAGAGAAGAAAAAATGCAAACAGTTCCTGAGTTATTATGATTCAGTTATGAAGATGTCATAAGACACTTATGACAATTAGCTTTAAGTGAGCCAAAGAAAAAAACATTTACTTCTATATTTCTTCAAAGAAAACACACCCACAACATTTATCACAAAAGAATGTAGTATTGCTTAGTACATAATTGTACTAATAACAATGTTAAACTATGAAAATTAGGGGACCATAAATAAATATATATATATATATATATATATATATATATATATATATATATATATATATATATACACACACACACACACACACACACACACACACACACACACACGTGTACATATGTATGTATACACATATATATACACTTCTTGTATGCTGTGGTTAAGTATAAATTTTCAACATAAATCTGAAGTGTTTGTAAATGAGTCTTAATAATCATAAGCATAAAGCAGAGGCAAAGAGGCAATAAGGGTAATGGCTGAGGAAGAATAAAATATCAGGAAAATATACAAAATACATAATTATTATACATACATAATATGTGGCAATATACTATTGAAAAATTACCCTCATGCTGCCCTTGGCATCCCCTCTATTCCCCCAGGCAGTGATCCTCAAAGTCACTGTAGGTATAACTAAGTGGCATCAGTTGTTTCCATTTTCCCCTAGTTATTTGAACCTCCCAGAATTCTGCTGCCATGGGGGCTCATTTCAGGCCTATTTGTGCAGCTAAAATGCAGTGCAGGGCTCCACTTCAAGATGATATCTTCAGGAACATCTTTAAATGTATGTATCCAACTCTGCCTGTTACTATCAGTATCCCATTCCATTGAACTCATCACTGATGAAAGGTTCACCCATCATTCTCAGGAAATTACAAATCACATATCTATGTGTGTCTCTATTACACAAATACAAGTCCCACTGCTTTCACCATGCTATTTGTTTTCCTTGTGCATTGGATGACACATTTGCTAACGGCCCCCACTGTTTTCATACACCTGAACATTGTTCTCTTTGTTGCTTAAAAAACACACCTGTTTTAAGAGACTATAGCGCTTATTTACTGACACTCTTTTAAGTGCAAAACTTGTACTAAACCATAGTAATCAATCATCACTTTGCTTGTATATGTCTGGCACAAGTTAGACAATGAAAGCAAGTGTCTGATTGGTTGCTGTGATTTAGCATACAATTTGAACATAAATCTAATGTTAGTAAATTAGTCCTAAAAATTCTAAGCATAAAGCGATAAGAATATTGCCTGCACAAGAAAACAGTAATTATCAGGAAAATATACAAAGTGAGCATATATTTAGCCTAGCAGTTTTAGTAAAAGAGTAATATTTATTAATGAATATTGTCACAAGACCTGATTAGGGTTACCCTCTTTTGGGGTAGACGGCTGCACTTCCCAAGCTTCAGGCAAGTATATCACACCAGTACAGTGCCTTGGCTTAAGTAGCCGCAGCTAGTTTTATTCACTAGCAACAAAATTAACAAACATAAACAAAAGACCTAGACTGTCCAGATTCTAAAACCATTTCTACAGTTATCGTAGTGTTCCACTAGTGTCCCACACACATACAAAATAACAGCAGATTTTACTGGTCATAACTTGCAGTTTCTTTCTCAGCAGGCATCAACCTGTTCCCCAGATCTTGAGAGAATGACTACCAAGCAGCCTATTAACAGCACCTCATAAGGTGCAACTCCTGATTACCATCAACTTGCTAGCAAGATGGGACACCCAAAATGGGCCTTATGAACAGAGCACACCCTTCTCTCTCTGTTCATAACCCCAGGGACCCTTATACTGGCTTTTGCTACAGCTGAAAACACTCTTTGGGAAGCACCTCCTCAAATACAATTTCCCTGGGGTTTCAAAAAAAATGACAGAAATTCAGGACATATATTTTTGCCATTTATCACTTAAGCCAGTGCCTCTGTCACAATATATTTACAATCACACACACAAGTCTGCAAATTTTAAACATGCTCAGTTCATCCTGGAAAGTAACATGTTAGAGATGCACAAAGACATACAAGATGTATTTCCATGCCATCACTAATCACCACCAGTGTCTAATGTCAGGGTAAACAATATTGTGGGATATATGAGGCCCTTAATACATATATTACACAGACACCTCTGATAAATTCAAAATTCTCTAAAGTTTCTGCTATTATCCATGCATACAATAAAAACAATTAAGGAGAATTAAATCTAACAAAACAACAAGAGAATTACATCTTTACAAAAATGCACTTAACAATAATGTAAAACTTTAGCTCGCCATAAAAAGGCAGATAGATCTAGCTACTTTGTCCTGCAAATGGTGATTCGATTTATGGCCAAAAGCAGAAGGAGCACAGAAGGAAAGGGGGCCCTGGTTCTGAGAGCTTACATCATAAAAGAAAGGGGGAGACACAAATAGGGGGGTACTAACTAGGGATGTGCACCGGCGACTTTTGAGGTCTCGTGTTTTGTGTTTTGGATCCGGATTTTCGTTATTTTTGAGGTTCGGATTTGTCTCGCAAAACACTTGACGAAAGGTCTCGGTTCGGATTTAAGGTATTGGATTCGGATTTTTTTTGAAAAAAACATAAAAAGTTTAAAAATCAAGTTTTTGGGCTTATTTTCACTCCTAGGCTATTATTAACCTCAATAACATTCAATAACAAGCATTTCCACTAATTTACAGTGTATTCTGAACACCTCACAATATAGTTATTAGTCCAAAACGTTGCAACAAGGTATCTTTCTGGACTGCGTAGAGGAGTGGGTCACCACAATATATATTAAAAACCCTGAACTTTTATGATTCGCACCAATAATTGTACCTGGACTGCGTAGAGGAGTGGGTCACCACAATATATTAAAAACCCTGAACTTTTATGAATCGCACCAATAAATGTACCTGGACTGCGTAGAGGAGTGGGCACTGGGCACCACAATAAAATATATAAAAAACCTTCAACAGGTCTGCATTACACTACACATACGGCTGCTCCTCCATCCTCTCCATCATATACATGTTGGAGTTTTAGCGTGTGACAACCTCTTGTTTTTGATAATGTCAGTGCATTTTGAATATTTTTCAATTTGCCCCACACCACTGAATGTACTTTATCTATGATACGCATCTATCTATCTTGACTGCGTAGTCTGGTGGCCCCGGTACACAATTTGGTACCGGGGCCACAATAAAATAAATACACCCTCCACGTGTCAGAATTCCACCAAACAAGTATCTGGACTGCGTAGTGGGGTGGCCCCGGTACCCAACTTGATACCGGGGCCACAATAAAATAAATACACCCTCCACGTGTCAGAATTCCACCAAACAAGTATCTGGACTGCGTAGTGGGGTGGCCCCGGTACCCAACTTGATACCGGGGCCACAATAAAATAAATACACCCTCCACGTGTCAGAATTCCACCAAACAAGTATCTGGACTGCGTAGTGGGGTGGCCCCGGTACCCAACTTGATACCGGGGCCACAATAAAATAAATACACCCTCCACGTGTCAGAATTCCACCAAACAAGTATCTGGACTGCGTAGTGGGGTGGCCCCGGTACCCAACTTGATACCGGGGCCACAATAAAATAAATACACCCTCCACGTGTCAGAATTCCACCAAACAAGTATCTGGACTGCGTAGTGGGGTGGCCCCGGTACCCAACTTGATACCGGGGCCACAATAAAATAAATACACCCTCCACGTGTCAGAATTCCACCAAACAAGTATCTGGACTGCGTAGTGGGGTGGCCCCGGTACCCAACTTGATACCGGGGCCACAATAAAATAAATACACCCTCCACGTGTCAGAATTCCACCAAACAAGTATCTGGACTGCGTAGTGGGGTGGCCCCGGTACCCAACTTGATACCGGGGCCACAATACCTCCTCCAAACATGCTACAGACAATTCGTCATTGAGATCCCATTAAGTATGTTAAAGACAGACAGGGTCCAAGTGTTATTAGTTGACTTTGTAAAGAAAAAAACTGTCCCTGTTGCACATAGTCGTGCAATGAAGACTTACTTTTTCATTTAAAGGCACGATCTTTCAAGTGTAGTGTTTGTAAGTCTAAGTCATATTATACTTTTGGTAAAATTGTTTTTTTTTGTTCCTCTTTATGTTAATTAATTAGTAATAGAATTAAAGTAGGAAATAGAATTAAATAGAATTAAAGTAGGAAATAGAGTGGTATAGAGTTGTAGTGTGGTATAGATAGAGTGGTCCACACAATATAATAATAAAACCCTCAACTGGTCTGAATTCCACCAAACAAGTATCTTGACTGCGTAGTGTGGTGGCCCCGGTACACAATTTGGTACCGAGGCCACAATATAATTTAAAAACCCTCCACGTGTCGGAATTCCACCAAACAAGTATCTGGACTGCATAGTGGGGTGGCCCCGGTACCCAATTTGATACCGGGGCCACAATACCTCCTCAAAACATGCTCCAGACAATTCGTCATTGACAGACCCCAGACAGACAGGGTCGTAGTGTTATTGTTTGACTTTGTAAACCCAAAAAAATGTCCCTGTTGCACTTGCACATAGTCGTGCAATGAAGACTGACTTTTTCATTTAAAGGCACGATCTTTCAAGTGTAGTGTTTGTAAGTCTAAGTCATATTATACTTTTGGTAAAATTGGTTTTTTTTGTTCCTCTTTATGGTAATTAATTAGTAATAGAATTAAAGTAGGAAATAGAATTAAATAGAATTAAAGTAGGAAATAGAGTGGTATAGAGTTGTAGTGTGGTATAGATAGAGTGGTCCACACAATATAATAATAAAACCCTCAACTGGTCTGAATTCCACCAAACAAGTATCTTGACTGCGTAGTGTGGTGGCCCCGGTACACAATTTGGTACCGAGGCCACAATATAATTTAAAAACCCTCCACGTGTCGGAATTCCACCAAACAAGTATCTGGACTGCATAGTGGGGTGGCCCCGGTACCCAATTTGATACCGGGGCCACATTACCTCCTCCAATTTCCAAGTGTAGTGTTTATAACATCTTAACACTACACTAATTCTAGCACGTCAAAACCTCTTGTTTTAAATAATGACAGGGCATTTAACTTTTGATTTAATTTATTGAATTTGTTGGCATTTTCTTTTACTTTTTGAACATGGCAAACGACTGTTGAATGGTCACATAATGCCAAAAAAAAAGGTGCAAGATGGAATTGTCCTTGGGCCCTCCCACCCACCCTTATGTTGTTGAAATAGGACATGCACACTTTAACAAACCAATCATTTCAGCGACAGGGCCTACCAAACAACTGTGGCTGAAATGATTGGTTTGTTTGGGCCCCCACACCAATAAAACAATTCATCTCTCCCTGTACAAACTAAACAGGCTCTACTGAGGAAAGATGTCGTCCTTATCCTCAACCTCTGATTCCTCTCCCCCTACAGTGTGTACTTCCTCCTCCTCACACATTATCAATTCGTCCCCGCTGGACTCCACAACCACAGTCCCTCTGTACTGTCTGGAGGGCAGTGCTGTACTTCATTGAGGAATTGATTATTCATTTTTATAAACATCATTTTTTCAACGTTGTGAGGAAGCAACCTCCTTCGCCGCTCACTGACCAGGTTCCCCGCTGCACTAAAAACTCTTTCCGAGTACACACTGGAGGGGGGACAACTCAGTTAAAAAATAGAGCCAGTTTGTACAGGGGCTTCCAAACTGCCTTTTGGAGTTCTACCACGTCACTACCTCTAGTTAATTTAGATTGCAAGGCTTGTAAATATAAATACTTTGAAGATAAAAAAAAGCAGGCTGCACAGACTGTGGAGCTAGAAAGTGAAATTAAATGGACCACGTTACTTTGGTGGCTATCTATGCCCCCCCCCCCGCCCTACACTTGTAGTTGAATATAAATAAAGCAGCCTGCATAGACTGTAGAACTAGCAATTCAAATATACAAAGAAATGGACAAAGGCAGTTTGGTATCTGTCTGCATCAGATCCCCTCTCCACTAGGAGTAAAACAGAAAACTTTTCAGCCGTTATATAATCTAGAATATAAATAGAAATTGAGAAATGCAATTTGGTATCTGTCTGCATCATAATCATCAACATCCTCCTCAGCGCCAGCTACATCAATATCCTCCTCCCAGTGCACAACATTCACACCTTCATTAGCCAAATCTGTAACTGGACTGTGGGTGATCCTTCCAGCATATGCAGAGGGCGTGCTGCAAATGCTGGATGGAGTCACCTCTTCCCGTACAGTGATGGGAAGGTCAGGGTTCACAACCAACAACACCCTTGGACTCGCCTTGGGGATTTGTGATGTCATCTGTTTAGAAGGCAGAGTTCTTTGCTGTTTTGTTGTTGTTGCTGACAGCATAACTCTCTTAAATTTTTTGTAGGGGGGGGGAGGAGGGCTTTGATCCTTGGGTGAAGTTGGACCACTAGTCATGAACACGGGACAGGGCCTAAGCCGTTCCTTGCCACTACTTGTCGTAATTGGCATATTGCCAACTTTACGTTTCTCCTCAGATGATTTTAAGTTTCTTTTTTTGCTGTTTTTTGAGAACTTGGGCTTTTTGGATTTTACATGCCCTGTACTAGGAGATTGGGCATCGTGCTTGCCAGACGACGTTGATGGCATTTCATCGTCTATGTCATGACTAGTGGCAGCAGCTTCAGCATTAGGAGGAAGTGGGTCTTGATCTTTCCCTACTTTATCCTCCAAATTTTTGCTCTCCATTATATGTAGCACAAGATACTGCAGAATGTGTGAACTTGGTAATATTGCAGTACCAATGGACTTATAATGCTGGATTGGTTTTGCAAATTTGGTTATAATTATTATATATTTTTTATTTTTTTTAATTTTTTATTTTTTTTTACTTTTTTTTTATTTTTTACAAACTTGGGAATAATGGGGAAATAACTATGCCCTTAGAAGCACAGAGCACAGGACACAGCACCACTGGACTGAACAGGACACGGCACAGGACCCAGCAGCACTACGGAACTCAGCAGGACAGAGCACAGGACACAGCACCACTGGACTGATACTGCAGAATGTGTAAACTTTGTAATATTGCAGTACCACTGGACTTTTACTGCTGAATGTGTGAACTTGGTAATATTGCAGTACCAATGGACTTATAATGCTGGATTGGTTTTGCAAATTTGGTTATAATTATTATATATTTTTTTTTTTTTTTAATTTTTTATTTTTTTTTACTTTTTTTTTATTTTTTACAAACTTGGGAATAATGGGGAAATTACTATGCCCTTAGAAGCACAGAGCACAGGACACAGCACCACTGGACTGAACAGGACACGGCACAGGACCCAGCAGCACTACGGAACTCAGCAGGACAGAGCACAGGACACAGCACCACTGGACTGATACTGCAGAATGTGTAAACTTTGTAATATTGCAGTACCACTGGACTTTTACTGCTGAATGTGTGAACTTGGTAATATTGCAGTACCAATGGGCTTATACTGCAGGATTGGTTGTGAAAATTTTGTGGTAATTAAAAAATATTAAAGTAGTTTTTGGTATTTTATAAAAAAAAATTTTTTTTATTTTTTTAAACACAGGGGAATATTGGGGAAATAACTATGCCCTTAGAAGCACAGAGCACAGGACACAGCACCACTGGACTGAACAGGACACAGCACAGGACCCAGCAGCACCACTGACCTCAGAAGGACAGAGCACAGCACACAGCACCACTGGACTGATACTGCAGAACACAGCACAGCACAGCACAGCACAGCACTAAACAGCACAGAACTAAACAGCACAGAACTAAACAGCACAGAACTAAACAGCACAGAGGACCACCTAACACACCCTCCCTCTACCCTGATCAATGCCCGAGTGAAGATGGCGGCGACTAGCGGGGAATTTATAGGATCCGAGTATCGCGAGATCCGACAACGGGATTATGAGTCAGAGCCTCAGTTTCACTTTTGAATTTGGCGCCAATACCCGGATCTGTCTCGGATCCGACTCGGATCCGCAACGTTCGGGTGGGCTCGGATTTCAGAAATCCGAGCGCGCTCATCCCTAGTACTAACTGGGGAGAGAGCTGGGACAAGGAAGTTAGGAGGAGGACTGATAGACTTTAATAAAGAAATGAGTCTTAAGAGCACGCTTGAAGCCTGTGAGAGTAGATGCTAACCTGATGGAACACGGAAGATCATTCCACAGCAGGGGAGCAGCCCAGGCAAAGTCCTGGAGACGTGAGTGCAAAGAGGTGATCAGTGAAGTAGTGAGGAGGCTGTCACAGGCAGAGCGGAGGGGGTGGGTAGGAGTATAGGTAGAGATGAGATTGGAGACGTAGGGAGGGGGAAATTGATTAAGAGCTTTAAAGGTGAGGGTGAGGAGTTTAATAATTATGATTGACCATTCATCAGGGATATTTGCATGTTTCATTTTATTGGAACAAGTTAAGATATTGTGTTACCACATGTGCGGAACCAAAATACCACAATACAATTACACTGCTTATTTTCTTGTTAAAAAAATCAACTTTTAGTTCAACTTTAACTGAAAGATTAAAAATGTCAGGGTCCAATATTGAACCCCATTGCAGTTGACAAACAATTTATCCTAGTCTAAATATTACAGTAGGTCTCTACCTCCATATTTTATTACTATATCATCATATTACTGTTCATTTACAAAGAAAGAGTACCTTTCACAGATGCCCTCTATCTTGTGAATCAAGTTATTCACACTGTTGGGTCATTAATATAGGTATTACTGCAAAACATAGGTACAACTACAAATGAAGTCTTCATCTGCTGCAACAAGTTATTGATTCAGTAGGTTTGAAACAATTCAGGAGTTTCAAATTTATCTTCAGGAGGAATATCAGAAGGTTCTTCTAGTGATCTAGACTTCTAGTGATCATAAAGACTGCTTGGCGAGTTAATTCCATTGTCTCTCAGATCTAGAGACATGGCAGAATGAGTTTTTGCAGCAAATCTCTTGAAGATTAAGCCTATCCTGCATGGTATTGCCTACTTTTATTTGTGTATACTACAAATAGTGTCACTCTAGTAGTATATATGAACAGAATGAGTTTGGCTATGTGAACTGCTTTATTAATCTGTTATGAATTGAGATGCACAGCCTTTTGGATACTGACAAGGGCAGCCTCAAAACTGTGAAAGAATTTACATCCTTTTGCTAGGGAAATTAACCTCTACTTGACAGAAATAAAGTCATAACAAGATCAACCTAATGGTGGCAAAAAATAAAATTCCTGATTTGCTTCTCTTCCCAAGATTCAAGGCAGTAGCTATATACCCTGGTCAAGAAATGAGAATAAAATAATTAATCCTGGGGCAAAATGTATCAAGCTGCGATTTGCCCAAATCGCCGTTTTTCAACCTTTTTTTGATATGCAAATCTCTGATGTATAAAAGGGAGAATTGATAGAAAACTGGCAGTTTCAATAGCGCCACATTACAAACGACAGTTCCAAGCTTTATCCATGATAAGAATGTAAATGGTGAAATGTATGAAGCAACAGTTTTTCAAATTGACTGTAAAATCTCCAAATAATTGCCAGAATAAAAGATGTGACTCTGAGAGGCAAAGTAGCTCAAATTTCCTGTGTTTTGAGCTTTCTGGCCAATCATAACATTACAGGAGGCACAATACAATTATTAATTATGAGGGAAATCATTATTACTTGATTAGAGGAACCAAAGACTTCTTATTATCTTAAATTTCATGATTATATATAAGAGGCAATATTTTTTTAGAATTATATAATTGGGGCATAATATTTGATTACCAATTGGGCAATAATATTTTTTTTATGACGTGGCAATACTTAATATTTCCTGATGGGAACACCAATTAAATTGCACACTTCTCTTACTACAAGTGGTAGCATGTGCATGGGCACAAGTGTATACTAGTACTATATGTTTCTATATTATTGTCCTACTAGTAATCAAGTAATAGTGCCTCTTTAATTTAATCATAAATAGCAGTTCTAAAAAAGGAGCATTTTTTCTGATGATTTTTCTATGACTTTCTGGTGATTTTCCGTCGAGTTTGACTAAACCGCCGGCAATTTCAGTTTGGACACTCCCAGCCACAGGATATTACAACTGGCAATTTGGAGATGTGATTTAGAGGTGATTTAATGCAATTTGCAGAAATTTTAAATTGCCAGAAAAATCAAGAAGTTAATAGAGGAGAGGGCAGTGGTTATATTTATCACTACATGCTAGCTCAGAAGAATTTGGTTCATGAACTGGTGGCTCTATAAATTCATGATCCTTTAAGATAGTGGTAAAAGTGGGGGTGTATATGATGGTTTGCTATACTGCCACTTCTCCTACTGCCTTCATTGTAAAACTATCAAATTATATTCACTTGCATTCCCATTACATTTTCCAGATACCGCTACTTCTACATTTCCACTTATACCACTGCTTTAAGATTTGAAAACTACTGTCCCAAGAGAGAAGTCCCTGTTCAAACCAGCCACATCTAAGACTTAGAGCCAAAGAGGTGTCCCTGTTTAGTGGGTGAACATTATTAAACAGAAACATTGTGATTTTCAAATTTCACAGTGGTGAACCTTTAAAAACAAAAATTGGACCAGAATACAGGACAAACTTGATCTCTTGTTGTAACTATGGCAGACCAGTTTAATTAGTTTTAATGTTTCTGTTTCACTTGGAATACATTCTGTTGCTCTTGCTCTACCCAGTTTTATATTGTTTATTGTCTTTATTTTTGTTAACATATTGAAAAAAATACAATTTGCATACAACATACCAGGAAACATTGAAAGTAGTGAAAAAATAACACTTTTTTAAGATTCCCCAAAACTTTGTTCTCATACCATGAGCACTACCATATTCATTTATTCCAATGTGATCCTGAAAATGATTGTAAAATGTTGGAAACTATGGCATTACCTTGTTTAATGTGATGCTCCGTGTATTCCCACATACACACACATAGTTCCTCTTGAACACTTCACTACATCTATTGGGTGCAGGGAAACTGGACTCCTGGGGGTATAATTACTAATCTGCAGGTTTGAAAAAGTGGAGAATAAGATTCTAGCTGTCATTTTGTAGAATGTACTAAATAAATGATAACTAGATTCTGATTGGTTGCTATAGGCAACATCTACAATTTTTCAAACCCGCAGTTTAGTAAATATACCCCCTAGGCTGGTTTTAGCATTGGTGTCGAGCAATGATGACGTGCCCTGTAGCTTCCAAGTTCATACTAGCAATAAACTGTGATTGTTATTAGAATTACTGACAATGTACTGGTCTTCATCATAGGTCCATAGAGAGAAGCCAGCAGGAATCAATTGTCATTGACAAATAAGGATGGGAAGTCATCTCCTTGAATTTTAAAACAAGAAAACTTTCTACTCCAGGGAGTAAATGTATCAAGCTGCCATTTGGGATTTTCAACGATTTCCTCGGGCAAGTTTAAACTTGCCGATGCATTAAGGTGGGAGTGGAGTCACCATTTGCAAAATCGCTACAAATCGCAGACCCATTTTGCCACTCTAGAAATACAAATGGCCAAATATATAAACCTGCAAACTCGCCCGAGTTTGAATTGAATATCGCCAGAATCAACATGCTGCTTTCTATAGGCAAGATTAGCAAACACATCATTGTTACACTGCAGGGCAATGTTAATATAACAGGAGGCACAATGCAGGTTTAAGTAAAGCATGATTTTTGTTTTAGAGGGGCAAAAATTATTTTTAATTATCTTACAGGGGACAAGTTATTTTCTGAATAAATTAGTGGGTCAAATTTCATTAATGATTATATGTAAGGGAAATATATATTGACTTGTACTTGTTCTCATGCAACTTACTAGATACATTGATTTATCTATTTGCCTCCATGCTGTGTTTTTCTGCAAAGTCCTTGCATCATCCAAGCAGAGTTGTTAATTTTTCTTGCTGTTGAATAAGACATAGCTACTCTATGTGCATTCTATACAGCTGGTTCTGTGTCTTATCTAAGGGCAATAAAATAATTTTGCCCTGATATATAAAAACTGTGGTGACAATACAGAAAGTTAAAGCTATTAATTTAGCAACCATTACAGCAGGGCATGCACAATCCAATAAATTAATTGAAATCCCTATTGTAGTTAACTATGTTTGTGTGCTACCGGTGACCTATGATGATAAATAATAATTATACCATCCTGTCATATTCAGTCTTTTTATTTATCTTATGTGGGTTGAGGCATTTCTCTTCCTGAACTGTACTTGGCATGGCAGTGAATTAAGAAAAATAAGTATAATTTTAAAAATAATGACACACTATAATTGCCTTATTTTTAGTAAAGACAACAAAACAGTTGCTGTTTGAATGGAATATTTGCCTAACCTGTCCAAAGCAATTTGTACTCATTTATGTTTGGTAGTTCCAAAAACTTTTGTGTATATTTATCTTCAAAAGGTATAACTTACTATTTAGCATAAATTGTTAAAATATGTTATTGAGTGATCCATATAGACATTTCCATTCAGGAATGCAGTGACAATGTGAATAAACATGTTTTTAGGTTTTTTTAAGTAGAGAAGAAATATAGTGTTATCTGTACCCAGCCTTTATAAACCTATATCAGTAACCCACTGACATTGAAGAGCATGCTTTGAATGACATTTTTTCCCAGCAATAAAATGATGCAAAGAGGGTATGTGGCAGTGCCAGCTCACCCACTATGCAACCAAAGCCTCCACCTATTGCCTAGTGGGCACTAAGGGGCACAATCTCCTTTTCTTCAGGAATCCAGGCCACCTTAGTCTCAGCAGGGCCTGAATTTCTAACTATGGGAGGGGGAGGCCAACCTGGCCTCCTGGGTCTACCCAGGGCCGCCATCAGGGGGGTACAGGGGGTACTGATGTAATGGGCCCGGTGCCATCAAGGGGCCCGGACTCAACAGGAGGCCCACCACCTGTGATGACACTGATTACCTTCCATTTGATGTTCATCAATCAACTCCTTGGGAAAAGCTTCCCGCCTACACTGATAGCAGCTCCGCCCACACCACAGTGATCGGAGCTCATCAACTACTGTGAGCTCCATCTCTCCCCTCCCTGCTCCGCTTCCTGCATAAAAGATTCAGGCGATCACATCCCTCCCCCTCCCCTTGAATGCATGATTCAGACGGTCACATCCCCCCCATTCCTCCCCCTACATGCGCGATCCAGGTGATCACATCCCTCCCCGCTCCTCCCCCTGCATGCACGATCCAGTTGATCCCATTTAGTTTCATTTTAAGAACATCTTCTCCCAAAACACCTGAGAATTTGAGATGGATCTCAATGTCTGATGCATAGGAACATAATTGCAGTACATCAACAAGTAAGTGCTAATAACTCACTCTACTTGAAACCAAGTTATGAAGCACAAAGAATAAAAAAAAATGAAATAAAAGCTTCATACTTGATATATTTTCCATTGTTTCAGTATTCCTTTTGACCTGTAAACACCCTGCTTTTCAACACCCTCATTATCTGCATTTCACTTTATTACATATTGTAAAGTGAGTGAATTTACCCAATTTTGTTACCTTTAATCAAATGAAGGCAACATTGGCCATTCAGACTACATTACTTTCCTATCAAAATCTGCTCTAATCGGATCAGAATCATTCCAAAAGAATGTAAATTGTGCATCCGCTGTCAAGGATGATGTGTCCGAGTCAGATTCAATTATTCTACCCAATCACCAAACAACTAGATATTTGGCAGATTTTACCATTTTGCATGTGACCCTTATTCCTTATTTAAAGAGCATTCACTCTGACATTAGAGGTGTGAACCTGGACTTGCATATGGCATTGCTGTGACGGAGCTGGCACCGTTGCCTATCTTTGTATAGGAAAGCTTCCTATTGCTAAAAAGATAAGGCTGAGAATGGCAGCCAATAATGGCAGTGCAGCATCATTTCCCTATTGGCTGATCACTCCCCATCCGCTACACGGCTACCAGATTCATATCTATAACCCATTTATGACCCTATTATGTCCTGGGTTTGTTTCCCATTACCCCCTCCATTCTATCCCCCCAATTACTAACTCTACACCTCCATCTACCCAATTTTTACTAGCCGTAGTAAAAGTTGGCGATTGAATAGGCCTTACAATGGTGTAAACGGTGTTCAAAATGCATTAGTTTTCTCTCACTTTTCAGTAAGAGATAGGAGAAAAGTTAGGCCCTGGTCTACACACAAGAGGTCTATACAGTACAGTAAAAGGGAAATGCATAAAGGAATACATATATTTTCCAGCCTTATTTGAGGCTGCAAGTTATCAGGGTAATGACCTGATAACAAATCTGTTCATTTATATTGTACTAGAAATTAATAGCTGTCCTTAGTTCTATTGCTGCTATGGCATTAAAGAGGTTAAGCAAACTCAATAACTTGTCAATTAATTTGTCCATGGCGGCTGCACACATGAAAAACTGGTGGCAAATCCAACTGGTAGCCAAAAAGTTTATACTGCAGCACAACAAATTAGTTATAAAAAGCACCGGTAGTTATTTGCTTTGCCCTTAATTTGAATTTAATCTTCTGACAATATGCATTAAGTAAAATTTTTTCATTTATATGTCAAATTGGTCATTGAGTCTCGTGACATCTATATAACTTAGTAGAGACCAATATAAGAAAAATATAGAGAGCAAGCATTTAAAAAAATGGCATCAAACACTGTTATGCATGGGGCGAAGATTGAGGAACTGGCCAGTTAGAAGGTCTGGTGGGTATGTAAAGGATATTTGGAGAGATCTGTGGGGCATGTTTGGAGATCTGAGTGGCATGTAAGGGGCACCTAGGGAGGTTTTTGGGACATGTGGGGAGGTCTAATGGGCATGTAATGGACAATTAACACTCATTTGCACGATGTGCAGCTTAGAGGGTACAGTGGTGACTGTTTAAGAGAAGAAAAATGTGTCATTGGACAAAACAAAGGGGAGGGTTGGGATGTTTTTTTGGCAGGGGGGCCCGACCAGTTTCATTTGTGCTGGGCCCCACCATTTCTGATGACAGCCCTGGGTCTACCACCATATGGAGTCTCTGTATCTTACATACTGCTCTGTCCAGGCGCCTCTGCTGTACGTGTGTATCTTGTTGATATTCATATTCCCAATGAGAACTCCCCTTTTTTTCATGGGACTTCAGTGAATCCCAGATTCATAAAACTTTAGAGAGGTGGGGGTGGGGTGAGTCTAATGTCGGGCTGGCTCTACTATATATTATTAGGCAGGCCTGGCGGCTATACCTACATTGCAGCACATGCCACATAGACCATGCCCTGCACCTCCTGGACACCTCTGTTATTGATGTGATCCAATCAGGACTCAGCATATGCTCCTCTGACTTCTGGTATTCTGACTCACAAAACTGAGTGATTCGTAATGAGATGAGCCAGCATTGGGTCATCAACATCTTGTTTGTGGGACCACCTTTGATCAGAGTGACCAGGCAAGCTGCCTCAGCACTGCAGGAGAGAGATACACATTTAGGCCAGTGACGGGAGCGGGCCCCAAAACCAGTATCTTACTGTAACGCACCAGGCTCTCAGGTCCTGTTACTTACCCCTTTGCTGTCTTTCTAAGCTGTTCCTGTGGTCCGCAGGCTCTGCTGGTCTCAGATATTTCTGCGGGATACTGCCCAGTCTGTCTCCACTCCAGATCCCTCCAAAAACAATACATGGATGCTGCCATCTTGGATTCAGTCACCTCCTCTCCCTCAGCCAGTCAGAGTACTACTTCAGCTCAGCTGACAGCAGCTTCCAATCAAGGAATAGCAGTCTCCACTCCAGGGTTCCCTCCAAAACCAGTTCCTAGGTGCTACCATCTTGGATCTAGTTACCTGATCCCTTTCAGCCAGTCAGAGTGCTGCTTTAGCCCAGCTGACGGCAGCTTCCAATCAGGTGGCAACAGTTAGTATGAACGGACTTCCTAGAGCCCTTACCTGTGGCCAGTGCAACGTTGATTCTCCAAACGCCAACTTGGTTTGCGGCAGTCTGCAGTCTTCTCATTTATTACTGCTCAGAGAGTACAGCCTGCATTCCGGTTCCATTCCGGTTCCTGAATTCTGGTTCCATTCCGGTTCTTAATTTACGGTTCCATTCCATTTCCTAAATTCCAGACACATTCTGTTCTGGTTCCATCATTCACTTCCATTCCGGTTCCAGCATTCTGTACCCTCTCTATTCCGGTTCCAGCACTCCAGTTTCAGCATTCCGGTGCCAGTCCGGTTACGGTCTGGTCCAGCACTCCAGTTCCAACCTGGTCTCCTCTGCTTAATCTGATCCCTGTATTGCTATTCGTCACTTCTTGCCAGTCTCCAGTGCCATTCATATTCAGTAGCCTCCTGAACTCTCAGCAACCACCACCTGCACCTGTTCCTTCCCTCTCGTGCGACCCAGCTTTGTTCACAGAGCCACCAGTAAAGCTCCAGAGACACAACCCAATACGGGTACAGAAAAATCACCAGGTGTGACACTTACCTGGAGCCCCTTGAGGTTACAATAGAACTCTGTTATGGGGATAGAACTTATTGGTTCCTATGGCTCCATACCAACTTATGCTTGTAGTGGTGAAAGGCACTGTCTTGTGGATGATGTATGTTCATGTTCAGCTCATGTACATGTGCTGAATGCAAAGGTATCAAAGGATCATTCTTCATTGATGCCACTTCTGAATACAGGCATAACTGCTGGTTACAAAACACACATCATACCCTATAATGTTTTACACTTCTTAACACCTGTGGGTAACCAACCTAATACACAAGCAACAATTGAAATTATAAATAAAAATATTTATTTTGCACTTTTCCAGGCCAAGACCAGAATACGGTTTTAGAGTTTCTGTTGAATAAAAATTACACTGCGACTTTCAGAGCTATTTTTAAAGGTCATATTCTCTTCACATATCCCAGATTTCATTCTAGTTTCTTCTTTTGTCCCTCTAGAAACAAATTTAGAAAGTGAAGAATAAAGGAAAAGAGAGTATTTTTTTCTGTGGTTGAACACTGAATAAGATAGTTGAAAGTCCCTCTAGGCACTCAAGGCTTGTGGGCAATGCTAGGCTATTTTCTGCCATTTAGCTTCTACATTATCACTGCTCCTTTTTTTCATTATTCTCCACTTATCCAATGCAGCATCACTACACAGCCTAAATAGAAAGTTGTAATTACCCGGCTGCCACCTGATAGTACCCCTTCTATCATCTTTATCTTGCAAGGCCTTCGTGTTTCTTCACTGGATAAAACTTGCCGATGGCAGTGTCTGTGATAGCACATCTCAGAGATACATTTAAAGTTTTCTCATTTATCTCGCCAAAATGCTGAACCCAAGCAATTATTAGACACACTTGATGGTGTGTTTGTCCAGATACGCTACTTTGATTTCTCTTTGAATCATCTTTTCCTTTTTTTTTAGAGAGAAACAAAGGTTATTTCACAAAAAGGAACACAATAAAATCATAGGTTTAAAACATTAAAAACATCTAAAAATATAAACTGTTTTGGAAGAACCATTATGAGTTTGTGGAGACAACTGTTGTGTTTCTGTAACAAGAGAAACATAAGTAACACAATGTAAGACATGGCTCTCCTTCCATATAAACAATAGTCACAATCTATTTTTGTATCAATATAGTTATTAGAATTAATAGAGTTTATTTTCACAGTGTTTGCTGGCAAATGTGTGGTGAAAGTCTAAACCCTCTTTATCAGCAAAAATAAGCCTAACAGTCTGATATTTTTAAAAAAATCATTCATATTTATCACATTTGCAGAAATGGAATATTTTTCTGGGCAGCTTCGTTATATAAAAAAAATAAACAAACTCATGACCGTAGTATGTAAATTGCTGGGAACAGGAGTGAGTATATTATGCACAAGAGAACGGACAATGATTACCATTTCCATTGTCCTGATCTGTGGCGGGACAGGCAGTAAAGGTCAGTCAGCCCAGCTCAAGCCAAAGAAGATTTTTTGTAATGAAAACCTTAACCGATTCAGATGACTATTAGCAATTTAGATTGTTTACCTCATTAGATTACAACAAATCTGTAAAAAATAATAATGTTTACTTGTCATTTAAGTGTTTCTCTGTACTTGGCTTTACTGTAATTAATTTAGTGACAGTGTTTGTGCCCAGTAACCATTGATTGAATAGTGGTTGGTTGATGACACTTGCTACTAACTGAAATATGCTATATGGACATATAGCTGCTTTCTTATTATTGTTTTTAGGAGCTTTTATTATATATTTCTGATTGCATGTTGTATCATTCATCTTCATCATAATCTTCAGGTATTTATATAGCGACACTAATTCCGCAGCGCTGTACAGAGAACGAACTCACATCAGGCCCTGCCCCATTGGGGCTTACAGTCTAAATTCCCTAACATATACACACACACACACACACACACACACACACACACACACACACAGACAGAGAGAGAGACTAGAGTCAGTTTAATAGCAGCCAATTAACCTACTAGTATGTTTTTGGAATGTGGGAGGAAACCGGAGCACCCAGAGGAAACAACGCAAACATGGGGAGAACATACAAACTCCTGACAGATAAGGGCATGGTCGGGAATCAAACTCATGACCCCAGTGCTGTGAGGCAGAAGTGCTAACCACTAAGAATTCATGAGAATTTTCGAATAATAATTGCCCTGAATAGATTTCATATTGCATGGCTGCCTTCCTCAGTCTTCTGGGCAATAAGGGGCCTACTCTGGACTGCTACATGTGAAATATGCATTTGTACATTGGGTACTAGGATATTTTCCCAATGGGGGCTACTACTTTACTGTAATTGCAGAGACCTCATTTGGATGAATACATACCAAATAGTCATTTTGTCACTGTCTCAGTTAGCAGAGAATCAGACCTTTTGGAACCCAACATTTATAGTGCCCTAGCCAGTTATAAGTAGAGATGCTCACTGACCCCCGTGAACTGGTTTTGGTTTTGGATCTGGATTATCTGCGTGTTTTGGTTTTGGTTTTGGTTTTGGATTTAAAAAAAAAAAAAAAAAAACCTAAAATATAATAAAAGCACATAATTTTGCTTGTTTTTGTTCCTACATTGTTCTTAACCCTGATAACACTAATTTTAAGTCATTTGCAGTCAATTTTGACCACCTCACAGATCACAATATTATTTTCATACACTTTCGGACAAAGACTGCAGCGACCTGGCTGGATGGTAATCGACAGAGCAATGACACAAACATACGGCAGTTCATAGCACATCTAGGAAACATTGGTACACAGCAGTGGCAGAAAAGAAAAATGATGCAAGATGGAAGAAACCTTGGGCCTGCCCTCCCTCCCTCCCACCCACCGTTTTATTGGATCTTAAAAAAGAATTAAAAAATCGCGAGATCCGAGATCCGACGACGTAACAATGACGTTTTGCCTCGTTTTCAAATCCTAAAGGGCTCGGTACTCGGATCTGCTAAGTTTGGGTATATTCGGTTCTCGGGAAACCGAGCCTGAGCATCTCTAGTTATAAGTGGGTCATTTCAATTATACTTTCCAAAATTTTACATTCTGGTTCTGGGAACCACCAAAACACATTAAATAAATAGGATACAGTCAAAGAAGGGCTCCTAAGAGTATGTCTAGCTAACAGAAAACTCCAAAAACCTCAAGAGCTTAACTTGTATAATTTAGAGGAGATAAGGGACAGAAGTGTTGTAACAGAATCATTCAAATATATCAGGGTTATTGATAGAATAGCAGAAGGCAGCATATGCAAATTTTAGAATAAGTATAAATTATCTGAAACTGAAAGAGCTCATGGAAGATAGTATAAGAAAGCAAATTTTACAGAAGGAGTGATAGAACCATAGAAAATAATTTTAGTAGAGAAAATGTCATTATCGAATTATTAATGAAAAAACATTATTTTTCAGGTTTTGAATGGAATTTCTCAAATTATAGATTGATTAAAAAAAATTGTGTTAAATTCCTGAAAGTTAAACAGATTTGGTCCTGTTCTAGCTGACTCAGCCACATTTGAGCCAGTTCACACATTTGAGTACAGTTTGGCTGGATGCTGCGTATCGTATCATGTTGGCCCTGCCCTTGTGGCGCAATGACACAAAAAGAGTCATTTTGCCATGCAGGATGCAGTTAAAATTACACAATTTACAGTGAATGGCATCATGGAGGCTCACATCCTGCCCACTTCACTAGGAAGTATGGCGGGAGAGTGGGCAAGTGTGGTTAAGATCTGTGCAGGAAGGGAAAGGGAACTGTATATATTTAGTTTATTATTGCAACCATTTAAAAATGTGTCTGAGTGAAGAAGGAGTGTGAAAGAAGAGTTTATATTTTGCAATTTCGAGGTAGTCTAGTGCCCAACGTACTGCAACAACTATGGCCAGGGCCTGATTAACCATTAGGCTGATCAGGCTGCAGCTTGGGGCACTGGGACCTGTGGGGGCGAAACACCGGCAGCATGTAAGATTTTTTTTTAACATTTTATTTTTTTACTATTAATTTTCAGGCACACAGAGCCGCCCCCCCCCCTCCTCCACACTGTCGCTTCCTCCTCTCCTCTTACCCACTCCTCCCCTCTCCTCGCTCCTCCTTCCTCACTCACTGCCTGTTGGGCGTGATGTCATCATCACGTCTCGACTGTGTCAGTGAGGAGTTGCAGGGAGAGGAGCTGACTGCCGGCAGAAGAGAAGAAGACAGGTAAGTAGATGTGTGTTATGCAGTGGGACAGAGTGTGTGTGTGTTATGTAGGGGGACAGAGTGTGTGTATGTGTTATGCAGAGGGACAGAGTGTATGTGTGTTATGCAGGGGGACAGAGTATGTGTATTTATGCAGGGGGACAGAGTATGTGTGTTATGCAGGGAGACAGTGTGTGTGTGTGTGTGTGTGTGTGTGTGTGTGTGTGTTATGCAGGGGGACAGTGTGTTTGTATGTTAAGCAGGGGGACAGAATATGTGTCATTATGCAGGGGGACAGAATATGTGCGTGTGTGGTATACAGGGGGACAGTGTGTGTGTGTGTGTGTTATGCAGGGGGACAGAATATGTGTCATTATGCAGGGGGACAGAATATGTGCATGTGTGTGTGTTATGCAGGGGGACAGAGTATGTGTGTGTGTGTTACGCAGAGGGACAGAGTGTGTGTGTGTGTGTGTGTGTTATGCAGGGGACAGAGTGTGTGTGTGTCATGCATGGGGACAGAGTGTGTGTGTGTTATGCAGGGGGACAGAATATGTGTCATTATGCAGGGGGACAGAATATGTGCATGTGTGTGTGTTATGCAGGGGGGACAGAGTATGTGTGTGTGTGTGTGTGTGTGTGTGTTACGCAGAGGGACAGAGTGTGTGTGTGTTACGCAGGGGGACAGAGTGTGTGTGTTATGCAGGGGACAGAGTGTGTGTGTGTCATGCACGGGGACAGAGTGTGTGTGTGTTATGCAGGGGGACAGAGTGTGTGTGTGTTACGCAGGGGGACAGAGTGTGTGTGTGTGTGATGCAGGGGACAGAGTGTGTGTGTGTCATGCATGGGGACAGAGTGTGTGTGTGTTATGCAGGGGGACAGAATATGTGCATGTGTGTGTGTTATGCAGGGGGACAGAGTATGTGTGTGTGTGTGTGTGTGTGTGTGTGTGTGTTACGCAGAGGGACAGAGTGTGTGTGTGTGTTACGCAGGGGGACAGAGTGTGTGTGTGTTATGCAGGGGACAGAGTGTGTGTGTGTCATGCACGGGGACAGAGTGTGTGTGTGTTATGCAGGGGGACAGAGTGTGTGTGTGTCATGCACGGGGACAGAGTGTGTGTGTGTGTGTGTGTGCAAGAGATACTTCTTCTGATAGATGTATATGCATCTGTGTCCAGGTCAGCCTCAGTTACAAATGCGCGAACACTCACTTACTGTACTCAGCCTAAGCTTGCTGCCTGCCCCTGCATTCTCCAAGAAACAGACATACATCCAGATCTGCATCCAGAGCCCCACTGTGTGTAATAAACTGTAGCATATATTATAATATATATATTTTAGACTGCAAAATCCTTGATTTTATAAAGATTGCTATGAATCAAATATGGCGTTATAAACTCTCTAATTTGTGTTTTATAAGGTGTTCTAAGGAATAACACATGCTGTTATAGACACAAATATGTTTGCTTTACTTGTCTAAACTACATTAGGTTATTATGGGAATGGGTTACAGTGCATTGCACAATGTTAAATAAGCCTTGTAGTATGATATATTTGTTATATGCAGCATGTCTGGTCAGAATATGCAGATTTCCTCAATGCTTCTAATTGTCACGCTATTAATTAAACACAAAATTGGTTGTAAAACAATTGGTACCTATTCACACTGTGTCACTGCATCTGTTTTTCTTACCATGTGTACATCAGCTGTTATTTTCAGATCTCACTGTACTGGTCATTTTCATAAGAAGAACAGTATGATATGTGTTTGCCCTTACTTGTATTACCTTTTGCATTGCTCATTCATGGGAGTACTTTTGTTTAATTCAAAGAAACATATTTGTCAAGTAGTTTTGTGATAATGTTCCTTTAAAGGGCTTTTCTGGTTGGATTGTATTTGAAGCTTCTGTGTTGGGTATGATCTGTCGATGCTGAACCTGTCGACACCAAATTGTCGACAGTCAGAATGTCAACAGTTTCAGTGAGACTACATGGTTATAATGGCGAAATGTGACTATCGACAGGTAGTAAAATCGTCGGTCACAATGTCAACATTCAAGTGACAATGCCACTGCCAGCCACCAGACTTGTCAATCTTTAACTAAATTAAAAAAACAGCGTCCTCCACCAGCTTAACCCTAGCGCTTCCAGGCTAGGCTGGTACTAGCAAAATTGAGGGCACAAAAAGTGTGGGGTCTCCCAGATTTTACTAGTACCAGCACTAGGTTTTGTCAGCCGGGGTTGGTGGCACTATAACAGGGGGATCTGCGGCATGGGGTCTCCCTGCCATAATGACAACTAAGCCCAGGCTTGTTGCCACGGAGCTCGATTCCCTAGGGAGATGGGGTCCAACAAAAAATAAAAAAAAAACCCTCCTCCCTGTATGGTGGGTGTGGAGCAATAAAAAATATTTGATGGCAAAAACACCATTCTGTCCCTGGTGCACTAGAGGTTCCAGCAAGCCCAGGCTGACATTAAAAGTTTGTACATGCTGGTGCTTGTAGTACTACAATCACCAGCATACCAATGGCTGCGAGGGCATGCTGGCACTTGGAGATCCACAAGTTCCAGCATACCCTGCGTCTGCTGGGACCTGTAGTGCACCAAGTCTAATTGCAAATAAAAGATACATCCCCTGTTTAAAAAATAACTTTATTTAAAATATATAAATAAAAACCTGTAGTACTCACCAACACACAGGTTCTTCATCTGTGTTTGTTTGGAACGAAGCAAACTAGCTTTTGCAAGTAATGAGAGTATTACAGCCGCTAGGGCTATTAATAAAATGGGGATTTCCCATGTTCTCCGAGGTCATGGGGCATCCACATGTTATATATAGACTTAGTGGCTGTAAATTCTCTCATTACATGTGAAGAGCTAGTTTTCAATTGTCCAAAGGGTTTTTTTATTTTGCCAAGCAAGGATCCTCTGGATTATTTGGGGTGTTTTCAAAGCTGCAGGACTGAGGATGTGGTTTCTTTTTAATTTTATGGACATGGTGGGGGTCTCTTTAGGTTTTGTGTTTGGAGAGTGCAGAGTATCCCTGTTTTTTGTCTATACAATGTGGGCAACCCCCTCTTGCAACCCAGTCTTTTTTGTTTATACAATGTAAGTCGCATCTCTCTTGCACCCCATTCTTTACATGACTTAATTCCAACTTGTGCCAGGTGAGTCCCAGGTCTCCCATGGCTGCTAGTGCTAGGGAAAGACTTGCCTTTAAAAGCTGTATATAGGTAAGCCTTTAGCCCAGATAAAAAAGCATAGCATTTGATCATGTTAGGACTGACCAGAATGGGAACACTTTGGCGTGAGTTGGTTAGCTTAACATATAGTGCAATATGTAGAACTAACAGTCCCTGTTTTTATATACAAAAGTAGTGAGTACAGCATTAATTATGTGTTTGGAGAGTGTAGAGTATCTCTGATTTTTGTCTATACAATGTGGGCAACCCCCTCTTGCATCCCAGTCTGTACATGGAGAGTGCAGAGTATCTAAGTCTTCTTTTAAGGTTTCAAGCTGCAAGATCCCAGGATATAGTTTTATTTTATTTTATTTTATGGACAAGCATGGATTACAGATGAAGAACCTGGATGTCAATGAGTACTACAGAGTTTTCTTTATTTATTTCAAATAAAGTTATTTTTTAAACAAGGGGTGTGCATTTACATTACATTACATTACTTGGTGTACTTACATTTTGTCTTGGTGCACTACAGGTCTCTGTGGGCCCTGGGTGCTAGGACATGTTGGTACTTGTGGTTCCCCAAATGCTAGCATACCCTGGCAGCCATGGTTATGCGGGTGCTTGTAGTACTACAAGCACCAGAATGCCCAAACTGTTAACTGCAGCCTGGGCTTGCTGGAACCTCTAGTGAACCAGGGACAAATTGGTGTTTTTACATAAAATATTTTTTATTACCTCACACTCACAGCCCAGGGGAACGGGAAGAGTTCTAGTGCTTTTAGTGAAGGGTTGGGAACCCCTAGAGGGAGGGGGTTCACTTTTTTTTGTTTGCAGATCCAATCTTCCCATTGAATCCAGTCCATGGCTGGCAGTGACATTGTTGTTTGAATGTCAAATTATTAGTGGTGGAGCACAAATGAATGGGTGCAATGGCCCCACCCATCTCTTAGAATTAAAATAAATGGGTGAGACTTTATAAAATTAAAGTTGGCCAAATGCCCTTTTTGGTGACATATTAAGCAGTGTGTAGTACCATAGGGCCTGGAAACGGTCACTCTTGCCAAATAATTGCATCAATCTACGTGATATCCTGTAGACTATTTGTGTCCATCTCCCTGAACTTTACATCATTAAGGCATATATAAAACAGAAAAATATTCCCCATTAAAATGCAATTTTCTTTGTAAGAATAACTGCTGTGATAAAAATGGAATTAAACATATACATATTTCTTAATAATACCTATACAAGTCATAGATCTTCTACTGGGAGATCATGCTTTGGGTCACAATAGCATTCATTTGTTTATTTAACAATCAGTTAAACGTAATCTTGGTTCAGTGTCATTGGTCACTCTGAGAAGGAAAAGATTCATGTTGAAATAGCCAAAAGTGACATTTCCCATAGAACTTTCTGTAGCATTTTATTGTAGCGACAGGTTGCAGCTGGCTTGCCTCTTGCTGTGTGCTTAGACTTGCAGTTTATTATAAGAATAGAACACATCTAGGCTAATGTGAAGAGTATAAAGAGGCCCGGGGAGTCATAGCTCCTTATTCTCTCTCCATTCTTTCCACTTTTTCTGCTGTTGCACTCTGGATAATTGCAGTTTAATTGGGTGACAAGAAATGAAAACTGTGTCCACATTATCCAGGATTATCTATTTTGCTTGAAGCCTGCCACCAACTGAAAGAAGCCCATTTATCAGTCCAGTATCCAAGGGATGAGATCAGTAGCTTCTGCCAGGCAGGAAAAAGTGTGAGAACAGGAGTAGAAATGAGAGAAAGAAACCTGACAGCTAAGAAAAATTATTTCAGTTGTTGATCACGGAGAAAGTTTATCTGATTCTTTACAAAATGCTTCGGAGGCTCTGAGCGTCTTGCCTTGAGTAATGAACATTGACCAAGTTCCCTTCCTCTACACGATCTGCTCCTGCACGGCCTCTCCTTTGTGTGGGCACAGTTCGACTTTAAAAGCCTCTTTCAGTCAGCATGAATACACTTCATTTTACCAAAAAGAACTTTGTATTGATAGCAAGAAAAAAGGGAGGTTGTTTAGAAAGGAACGGTAGACAATGAGTACAAAATGAAGAGCTTTCACTTCCCATTATGAGCATGTCGCTCTATTCTTCTCAGCTGTTTATACATTCCCAGCACAATAATGACTCTTTGCAATAATATGTTTCCCCTTTTACACTATTCAGGTCGAAAAAAGGGCCCTCACATCATGACCATGGCAATAAATACTATAGAAATGTGGGTATAATGTCGATTTGCATTCGGCGAGAAGATCAAGGTGAAACAAAAGGGTAAAAAAAAGAATATTCTGCTAATGTTCATTCATCAGGAGAAAGATCCAGGTAAGAGAAGGACCTTGCTTCTGTACCACAAACCTTTTCAATTGCTGTAGCATTTGTGTGACTATTTTAGCCTAATGCACTGATTGTTAAATAGAAAGATCAGTCTTTGAAATTGTCTACGGCTCTCAAATCCCTGGCTGCAGACTCTAAACAGGAGTGGCTCTCATTCTGCAAGGATACAAGGCTTTAGTTCAGTAAGCACAGTGCTCGTGAAGGTTAAGAAGGATATTGTGTTCATTCAAATGAATGTTTTTCAAGAAAAATACAGCTCATTATCCCTAAATGGCTACTGTAAATACAAAGTAAATAACTCCTGCAAGTGCAATTCAGCACAAACAAGACTTTCTGATTTATGGATATAAAATGATTTTATTGTATATACATCTTACACATAGAAATAATGCATGTTTAAAAGACTGAATCAATTCAATAAAAGCATTGTTTATGTACACTTTTAGCTATATATACATTAAGGTTCAAACATTGTAATTAATTAGCTTTTGTATTAAATTGTGTCATGTTACATTTTATTATCTGTTAGTTACAGCAATGAGTTGTAAGTTTGGTCATGATATAAATAAGTTTTATTGCTAAAATATCTTCTTCTGGGAAATGTAAAAGTAGTGCACAAAATATAAAATGCAGGTTGCAGGTGAGAACATACAAGGAGATGTCTAATGTACATGTGAAATGGAAGCGAAAGACTTGTAACTGAGGCTATTCTTTTATGACAAAAGTAATGTGTATACACTTCCCAGTTAGGAGCAAGGTTAAGTAAGCTAATTCAAAAAAGATCCTTTAATAAAGTGAAATAGATGTTAATGGAACTAGTGAAAACACTAGAGCAGTGAGCCATTACAAAGAAGAATAAGGATGTATGGGGTGTAAAAGAGGTGATAGCTAGCCAAGCATACCAAGGAGCAGGCAGCACGTATTTCACATGTAGCAGTCCAGAGTAGACCCCTATTACCCAGAAGACTGAGTAAGACATGGTCCAGTATGTAAATGGTGACCTGCTAGAGTCCATTGGATGGCTAGGAATATTCTTTAACATGACTTTTGAAGACAGCCATGCAATATGAAATCTAGTGGTTATCACTTCTACCTCACAGCACTGGAGTCATGAGTTCAATTCCCAACTATGGCCTTAGCTGTGTGGAGTTTATATGTTCTCCCCGTTTATGCGTGGGTTTCCTCCGAGTGCTGTGGTTTCCTCCCACACTCCAAAAAAAAACATACTAGTAGGTTCATTGGCTGCTATTAAATTGACCGTAGTCTCTGTCTCTCTGTCTGTGTATGTTAGGGAATTTAGACTGTAAGCTCCAATGGGGCAGGGACAGATGTAAGTTCGTTCTCTGTACAGTGCTGCGGAATTAGTGGTGCTATATAAATGACGATGAATGACGATGATGATGATGAAAGAGCACACATGGATGTAGGAATCAGATCAATTAAAGTGCATGGGTAGTAAAGAAGCTAGCCCTGATGTCTCCTTACCCATATGATTAATGTAAGCCATTGATAAACATGATTACTTTAAGCAATTAAGGAGACAAAACCAAGCAGTAGTTTGCATGAAAACCTTTTTTCTTAACTACTTTTATTAAAGGGGTGATTCTAAAGCGGTAGGAGGTTCAATGTGACTTCACTGTACGTCTTCAGATTTTTCCACCTCTCTGCAAACCTAGGAGAATTTCTGGTTTACAGAAATGTCTCCTGGCAGCGGGTTGTAGTCATGCTCGTTTAAGTGCACTTGGCAAACAATCTAGGCACACCAGTGAAAATGAAGGTAAATTGTGGTGTGCTCCAAGGGTCTGAGTCATCTTCGGACGTAAGTCACTTTGTCGGCCATATATTGCGTGAAATTGCTTTGTACGTGTTCGGAAATGGATTTTACATCAATGAACACAATTGCATGCAATTCATGTGTGAATGCAAATGACATGTACTAGCGCCTACAACTTGAACGTCTTTTGCATGCAATAGTTTATATTGCACATATGCATTTATGTATGCTACAGTGTGTCTGCCTAGGTACGGAAGACCGTACTTATACCCAGATTCAAAGGGAAACGTATCTTGAGAACCACTTGGATTTGAAAATGGCGAAATATATGCTCAAGTTCAGTGCTCATTTTAAAAAAGCAACTTGCATGTAGGTTTTATTTGAAGGTGACTCAAGTGCCAAGTACATTTTCTGAATGAGTATGTGCCTTATTTGCATATTTTTATTTAACATCTTCTTTAGCTAGCCTTATATTGTCTCACAATCTATTTGAATATATTTGAGTAGTGTTTCTTTAATTGTGCAAATTGCCCATTTCTTCCCTTTATTTCATTCTTTACTGTAATTGCAGTTTAGGGAATTGCTGGAGTTTCATGCACTTCTACAAAAATAGAGAAGCATTGTGTTATATGTCAGTGGGTTAAACAACCTTAATTGGAATCTCCAGCTTTGAGAAGCTTGGGGGAAATTGACAGGCTTCACAAATAAACTTTCAACTGTGGAAGTCTACTCAGGAGAAAAGCTGCAAATTATAGTTCATGGCAGACGAAGACCACTGGTGTTCCAGTCTCAGTGGGTGGCTCATTGGCATAAGCTTTCAATGGTGGGAAAAGCGAATCTGAATGAATTCACTTTGCACCAATAAGGGGCTGTTGTGGGGAACACTTTGGACCTAACAAAGATGGACCAATCAGGACTTATCATCAGTCCATCCCTTTGTGCAGCTATATAAATAGCTTCTGAGTGTGCTGGTCAGTCAGATGGCGGAGGTTGCAGATTGAAGTTTGCGGAGGAGAAGAAAGTAAACATTGGGATTAATAGTCAGTGATGCTGTCATTGTGCAAGCTACAAAGTTGGATGACCATATAGCTCAACTGGACCTTGTCTTTCAATGGCTTGAGGACTACAGCCTAACGCTGAAGCCCCATAAATGCCATTTACTGATGTCCAGTCTAGGGTATTTGGGACATCTTGTGTAGAGGGATGGACTGAGACCCATTTCAGACAAAGTATCTCTCGTTCAGGGTTGGAAGATGCCCAGTACGAACACCAAATGATGAGCCTTCCACTAGTTTTTGTGGGGTACTCATGAGATTCATTAAGATTTGTGCCACTGTGGCTGGACCCATGAGCTGCTCCTGGGAGCTAGCCAGAACATGGAAACAGACAGTATCATGGAAGGGCAGCACAAGAAGCAGAGTTTAGTCAACTGTGTATTAAGGGTGTGCACCGGGCACTTTTAGTGTTTTGGGTTTTGGGTTCTGATTAGCTTGAGGTTTTAGGTTCTGATTTGTTTTGCCAAAACACCTGACGAAAGGTTTTGGTGCTGATTTAAGGTTTTGGGTTCTGATTTATTTTTAAAAAAGCATAAAAAGTGCTAAAATCTAGTTTTTTGTTTGTTTTTCACTCCTACGCTATTATTAACCTCAATAACATTCAATAACAATCATTTTCACTAATTTCCAGTCTATTCTGAACACCTCACACCTCACAATATTGTTTTTAGTCCAAAACGTTGCACTGAGGTAGCTTTCTGGACTGCGTAGTGGAGTGGGCCCGGTACCCAATTTGGTACCAGGGCCACAATACCTCCGCCTTCAAATGGTCTCAATTCCACTGCACAGCTGCCTGCTCCTACATCCTCTGCAGCATATACAGGGTGTAGTTCAAGCGTGTCAATACCTCTTGTTTTAGACTATGACAGGTCATTTTGATTAATTTTGGATTTGGCAGCAACAGTCAACGTTTTTTAATATCTGATACGCCTCTATCTGGACTGCGTAGTGGAGTGGCCCCGGTACCCAATTTGGTACCGGGGCCACAATACCTCCTCCAACCATGGTACAGACCATTCATCATTGAGATCCCATCAAGTATGTTAAAGACAGACAGGGTCGAAGTGTTATTTGTTGACTTTGGAAACCAAAAAACTGTCCCTGTTGCAAATCTTCGTGCAATGAAGAGTGACTTTTTCATTTAAAGGCTCAAGCTTTCAAGTGTAGTGTTTATAAGTTATAACACTACAGTAGTTCTAGCATGTCAATACCTCTTGTTTTCAACGACCATGGTACAGAGCATTCATCATTGAGATCCCATCAAGTATGTTAAAGACAGACAGGGTCGAAGTGTTATTTGTTGACTTTGGGAACAAAAAAACTGTCCCGGTTGCAAATCTTCGTGCAATGAAGAGTGATTTTTTAATTTAAAGGCTCAAGCTTTCAAGTGTAGTGTTTATAAGTTATATTATACTTTTGGTTTAATTTGTTTAATTTGTTTTAATTTTGTTTCACTTGGTGCTCATGGCAAATGACTGTTGGACGGTCAATTGTTTGGTGAAAGACGTAGCGGTCTTACGACTTCCCCTCTGGGAAGATGACCGATTACCAGCAGCAACAGCAGCAGTGGCAGTAGTAGGCGTACCGCTGCAGGATTCCTCGGATGAATCCCGTATTGAAGAGGACTCAGTCTGGCTGGTGACATGGCCTGCAGGACTAAATCTGATGGAGATCTTGGAGGAAGTTGACGAGGAGGGTGTTGGTGGTGTGTATCCAACAGGACCAAGGGATTTAGGTGTCCCTGGACTGATGACGGTCCTAGCCCCAGTTCCTGAACTAACCACTGAACTATGAAGGTTATTCAGGTGATGTATAACCTATGTGGCTAAGATCCTTACCCCTGCTTATTTGAGCTTTACATAAGCTACATATGGGCAGACATTTGTTATCCGGATTGGGATAAAAATAACTCTAGACAGAAGAGGTGCATTTCTTGGTCTTCTGACCAGGCATGACGATGGGCTTTTTCATCCCATGAACATCCACTTTTTTCCCCCCTGGTGCCTCATTTAAAATAACCACATCAGCATCCTCCTCATCAAGTTCCTCCACAACGCCAGCTACATCAATAGCCTCCTTGACACCTTGATTATCCAAATCTGGAGCGACACTGTGGGTCATCCTTCCAGCATATGCAGAGGGTGTGCTGCAAATGGTGGATGGAGTCACCTCTTCCCGTACAGTGATGGGAAGGTCAGGCTTCGCAACCACCAACACCCTTGGACCCGCCTTGGGGATTTGTGATGTCATCTGTTTAGAAGGCAGAGTTGTTTGCTGTGTTGTTGCTGACAGCATAACTCTTTTAAATTTTTTGGAGGGGGGAGGAGGAGGGCTTAGATCCTTGGGTGAAGCTGAACCACTAGTGCTGAACACGGGCCAGGGCCTAAGCCGTTCCTTGCCACTCCATGTCGTAAAGGGCATATTGGCAAGTTTACGTTTCTCCTCAGATGTTTTCAATTTTCTTTTTTTACTAATTGTAGTGAACTTTTGCTTTTTGGATTTTACATGTCCTCTACAAGGAGATTGGGCATCGGCCTTGACAGACGACGTTGATGGCATTTCATCATCTATGTCATGACTAGTGGCAGCAGCTTCAGCATTAGGAGGAAGTGGGTCTTGGTCTTTCCCTACTTTATCCCCCAAATTTTGGTACTCCATTATATGCAGCACACGTTGTATTACAGTACTATTTTTTAAATACTGCAAGAACAGTGAACAATTTTTAATAGATTGCAGTATTAATGTTAATGGACTGCAATAATTTTTTTTAGACTTTTTAGAATATTTTTTTATATTCTTTTAAAAGGATTTTTGTCGAATTATAATTTTTTTGGAAGATTTTTTAATACTTTTAAAATAAAGATGCACTTAGCAAAACAAAGCACAGGACAAAAGCACCGCTGGACTCAGCAAGGACAGAGCACTGGACTGATGCACCGCTGGACTCAGCAAGGACAGAGCACTGGACTGATGCACCACTGGACTCAGCAAGGACAGAGCACTGGACTGATGCACCACTGGACTCAGCAAGGACACAGCACTGGACTGATGCACCACTGGACTCAGCAAGGACTTTTTTTGATTATTTTTTTTATATTAATTTAAAAGGATTTTTGTAGAATTTTTCTTTTTTTTTCTTTTTATGGAAGAATTTTTAATACTTTTGAAAGAAATATGCACTTTGCAGAACAAAGCACAGAACAAAATACACCGCTGGACTCAGCAAGGACAGAGCACTGGACTGATGCACCACTGGACTCAGCAGGACAGAGCACTGCCAAAAGCACCACTGGACTCAGCAGGACAGAGCACAGCACAACACAGCACAGCACAGCACGAGAAATAGCAGGACAGAGGACCACCTAACACACCCTCCCTCTTCCCTGATCAATGCCCGAGTGAAGATGGCGGCGGCAAGCGGGGAATTTAAAGGTTCCGAGTATCGCGAGATCCGACAGCGGGATTATGATTTAGAGCCTCGTTTTAAGTTTCGGAATCGGCGGGAATACCCAGACAGTGTTCGGATCTGACTCGCATCCACAATGTTCGGGGGGGCTCGGATTCCAGGAGTCCGAGTGCGCTCATCCTTACTGTGTATTTGTTTCACAGTGTTATAAATCATGGATTCCCGTGTGCAAGGGGCACAATTAGAAGCAACCAGAAAATATTACTGGTTGCGAAGACAGTTCATTATGCCTGGGCTTGCTGAGCTCTTCACAGGCTAAGTTTCAATATTCTAAATATTGCTGCTTGGATTTGTTACCAGGGGCAATACATAAATATTTTCTTATTAAGTCTGGTAATTTCAGCATCTATTATACTATATTAGAATATAATATTCATCTAATCATTACAAAGTAAATAAAAATAAAATAATCATGGTCTCTGATGGAGAGTTTCAAAACCTAGTTTGTAATCCATTTGTTCTAGTTTTACCAGGACAGTAACCCTTTTCCACATACAATCTTTAACTTACAAAACTTACAGTATATTTCCCTGATATAAACCTTAAATTAACCTAAATTAGGAGATGCGGGAATAGGTTCATATAACTGTTTTACCTTATTTGGGACCTTTAAAAAATATGGATGGATTTTACGGACTGGTTGAGCTTCAAGTCACATGGGTGTCTCATTTTTCATTTCAAAGGTATGGGAGGCGAAGAAAATAATATCTTATATATATCTAATATAATTGTACACATACAATGTGCTCTACTTTTGAATTTCTAGTGAGGTTGAATTGTGTGTATCATCGGTTTTGCACTCAATAAAAGAATATAATGGAAACCTAAAACCATTACAAAAAACAAGCAAATGTTTGTTTCTAATTTTACTTTCTAATAAAAGTGGAAGACAACACAGCTGAATTAAGAGGAGCAAATGTGTTTCAGAGTGGAGATTGGGACAGTGAGGGTGCATTAGTGTGAATAGTGTTATCGAGGATAAGGTCACCTCTAAAAAGAGATGGGTTTTCAAAGAGCATCTAAAGATTTGAAGGCTGTGGTAAAGTCTGATTGAGCGTGGTAGGGAATTCCATAAGTGGGAAGCAGCACGAGAGAAGTCTTGTAGGCAGGAATGAGAGGTGGTTACCAGAGACGAGACAAGGAGCAGAATAGAGGTAGATCTAAGAGGGCGGGAGGGAGAGTATTTTGATATGAGATTTGAGATGTACGCAGGGGTAGTGGTGTTGAGGGCTTTGTAGATAAGGGTGAGTCATTTCAATTTGATACTGAAGGACACAGGAAGCCAGTGTATGAATTTTCAAAGTGGTGCAGCAGATGTGGCGCGGTGAGAGAGGAAGATCAGTTTTGACATGTTGAGCTTTAGGTAGCATTGGGACATCCATGTAGAGATAGCAGAAAGTCAGTTTGTAGGGAAACGAGGTATTAATATCACCTCAACCTTTTTGCACCTCATTTCTCACAAACTGCGGACTATAAAAACATATAATTTTTCTAGCCCTCTGGCTCCCCATATTTTTCAGTCATATTTAAGCTTGTATATATTTTATTTTGAAAGTAGTTAAAATGTCTGCCAGCATGTATTGTTATCTTGCAGACTAGTCCATTGTTTCAACCGAGGCAAAAGGATTATTGTCCACCAGTCCTGTATGAATGTACATCACACCAGGGGGTTTCTTGTCTTTGTTTAGCTGTGGGTCTGTGTGTGCTAGCATAGGGAAAACGCCCACAGCTCTATGTTTAATTACAGAGGTCTGCATTGTGTATTTAAATGTAAATGTGTCTGGATTGTGATCTCTCCTGTTTAAACAAACTCTGCTGTATAGCCACAGAACAATACCTGTCCCTACTCAAATCAGGAGTGACTCATCTACTGTCCCTTTGTCTGTATGTTTACCTGTAAAAAGGTAAACACAGAAAAGGACCAATCAGGCAGGTCCTTAAACCCCTAAGGAGGTAATTTTTGCCTTTAAAAAGCAGCTCCAGAGAACAGCAAATTGGCATTCACTACCAAGCGATAGCTGAAGTCAGGCTGGCATTGAGATATAGATCTCTGCCCCTGACAAGAAAGGGACAATTGGTCCCTGGAGAACTGCCGTTGCCCTGATCGACCTCTCCAGAACTTGGGGAACTGTGTGTCCACCGAAAGCGGAATGACAGTGACTCAAGGCTGCTACCTTTGCTGGTAGCCTTAAAGGAGAGAGGGGGATAAGCTTGGATTGAGAGACAGCAGTCCCTGAGAGTGACAAGGCTACTAGTGAGGTGTTTTCATTATACCCTGTATGTTGTCTGTGCCAGACTGTAGAGTTATTTGTTGCAAGTTATTATTTAAATATGTTTATTGCTGTTTTGTGCTACCATTTTGTTAAATAAACTTATTTGTATTATTTTGAATATTTTCTTGGGTGATTTTAAACCTTGGGTAGGTACCGGGCAGGCCAGCAGTGCGGCGAAGAAAGTTAAGTTAGACCCGGTATCCTCACACTGTTGGTTACATGAGATAGTACAGAAGGAGAGAGGTCAGGGGAAGATATATAGATTTGGGTGTCATCAGCGTAGAGGTGGTTTTGGAGGCCCAATGAGTGGATTAGTGCCCCAAGAGAAGAGGTGTACAATGAAAAACGTAAAGGGCCAGGAACAGAACCTTGTGGCACCCAAACAGATAGTGGGAGTGGAGGGGAGGATGTGCCAGAGGTAGAAACACTAAATAAACGATTCAATAGGTAGGAAGTGAACCAGGAAATAATTGTGTTACGATAGCCAATAGAGTGAAGTGTGTGTAGGATAAGAGGGTGGTCAACTGTATCAAAAGCAGCAGAGAGTTCCAGGAGAATGAGTATGGAGAAATTACGTTTAGATTTTGCAGTAAGTAGATCATTGGTCATGTTTGTGAGAGCAGATTCAGTGGAATGTTGGGGATGGTAGCCTGATTGCAGAGAGTTGAGAATGGAATGAGAGGAGAAAAAGTGAGACAGGCGTTTGTACTCTAATCACTCAAGTAGTTTGGAGGCAAAGGAGAGGAGAGAAATAGTGCAGTAGTTGGAGAGAGAGGCTGGACTGATAGATGGTTTCTTTAGAATAGGTGAGATGAGCGCATGTTTAAATGAGGATGGAAATGTGCCAGTGGAGAGAGACAGGTTGAAGAGGTGAATTAGAGGTGGGCATACAGTGGAGGAGAGGGAGAAGTGTAGTTGGGAGGGAATAGGGTCAAGTGGACAGGTTGTAGTGTGAGATGATAAGATGAGTACAGAGACTTTGTCTTCAGTTACTGGAGAGAATGAATTAAGGGTAGATTGGGGAGTGTAGGTAAAGGTGGGTAGAGTGAGTGAAGTGAGTGAAATTTGGCATGAGGAAATATCATGTCGAATGGTGTCAATTTTGTCTTTGAAATAGGTGGCAAAGTCATGGGCAGTGAGGGAGGAAGGAGGAGGAGGTGCAGGTGGGCAGAGAAGTTAGATGAAGGTAGCAAAGAGGTGATGTGGAATAGAAGACTGGGTGGATATTAGATATTTGTTTGTTTGGCAATTGAAAGGGAAGTGCTGTAAGATGAAAGTATGAATTTATAGTGGAAGAAATCGGGATATTAACGAGATTTCCTCCAGTGGCACTCTGCAGTGTGGGAGCACTTTTGCAGGTAGCAGATCTGTTTGTTGTGCCATGGCTACGGTTTGGATTGTTTGAGACTATATGTGTAGCTGGAGCTGCATTGTCTAGGGCTGAAATGAGTGTTTTGTTATAGAAAGAGGCAGCCTCATTAGGACAGGACAATGCATTCATTGGAGAAAATAGTTGTTTTAATGAAAATGAGAAGTGGATTGGGTTAACAGTACTTAGGTTTTGTTGTGTACGTGTGTATTTGGGTGCAGGGGGAAGGACATGAGGTAGCGTGAGGCTGAAGGAAAGAGGCTATGGTCGGAGAGTGGGAAGGCTAAATTGGAGAAACTAGAGATGGAGCAGTGGCGGGAGAAGACAAGGTCAAGGGAGTGCCCATCACAGTAGATGGGAGATGAGGTCCATTGGGAGAGACTGAAGGAGGAAGTAAGTGAAAGAATTTTAGTGGCAGAAGAAACAGTGGGATCATCAATGAGAATGTTGAAATCACCTAGTATGTGTGTAGGCAGGTCAAATGATAGGAAATAAGTGAGCCAGGCTGCAAAAGTTGTCAAGGAATTGGGAAACTGGACCTGGGGGGCGATAAATGACAGTAACACAATGGTGGAGAGGATAAGATAGACAGATAGTGTGGACTTCAAAGGAAGAGAATGAGAGGGAGGGTTCAGAGGGTATGACTTGGAAGGTGCAGCTTGGAGAGAGTAGAATGCCTGCTCCACCACCTTGTCTGTTTCTGGGTCTGGGAGTGTGGTTAAGGGGGAGTCCCCCATAGGAGAGAGCTGCAGAGGATGTAGTGTCAGACGAGGTGAGCCAAGTTTCTGTAATGGCAAGGAGGTTGAGGAATTTAAAAATTAATAGATCATGGATGGATGTAAGTTTGTTACAAACAGATCTGGCGTTCCATAGTGCACAGGAGAAGGGAAGTGAGGGTAGTGGAGATAGGTTTATAAGGTTGGCGGGATTGGAAGTACGGGATGATTGGAAAGGTTTGGGGTGCAGCAAGGAGCGTGAGCAGATATTGGGAATTGCACAGGGACCAAGGTTAGGCGAGATATCACCAGCAGCCATGAGAAGGACCAGGGTGAGAAAGAGGACATGTGAGGAGAATTTGTGGGTGTGAGGTTTATTTCTGTTTATGTAGGCTGATAAGTGTGGTGTGTGCAGGAGACAAAACAGTTCATGTGTACAGACTAGCGAGGAGGGAAGTAGCGAAAGGGAAATCATAATTGGAGAAGAAGGAATAGGATTGTCACTCACCGGACTGTGAGTGCCATTTCTCCTGTGTTCAGGAACCGTGGCCGTCCGCCATCCTGAGGGTCTGCGCATGTGCAGCCCTTATGAAACCTTCAGTACCTGTTGCTTTTAATTAATTGGATGATCAGGCAACCCTCCCTATTTAAACCACCTGTGATCATTACCTAGTTGCCTGATCTTGGAGTCTCATTCCCCATGAGCCTCTGAAGGTGTTCCTGTGTTTCCTCGTGTATTCAGCTCCAGCTGATTCCTGTCTACTACGATTGTGGTTTCCAGACCACTTCAACTCTCCTGTGTTCATCGTGTATGCACTTAGCTGATTCCTATCTGCTACTGCTGTCGGATCTCAGACCGTCTCAACTCTCCTGTGTTCATCGTGTATGCACTTAGCTGATTCCTATCTGCTACTGCTGTCGGATCTCAGACCATCTCAACTCTCCTGTGTTCATCGTGTCTGCACTCAGCTGATTCCTATCTGCTACTGCTGCCGGATTCCAGACCACCTCAACTCTCCTGTGTTCAGCGTGTCTGCTCTCCGCTGCCTCTGTTACTACTGTCGGGTTCCAGACCGTCTCAACTCTCCTGTGTTCATTGTGTCAGCTCTCCACTGATTCCTATCTGCTACTGCTGCCGGATTCCAGACCGTCTCTACTCTCCTGTGTTCAGCGTGTCTCCCCTCCGCTGCCTCCGCTACTACTGCCGGATACCAGACAGCCTCAACTCGCCCGTGTTCATCATGTTTCCAGTTTTACTTACTACTGATTCCTGAGTATTGCTCCTTTGATTACCGGATACCTTTCGTGCGCTGCACCAACCTGATTACCGCTTCCATCCTCCAGTGGTCTCTCCTCCTGTCGGCGTTCAGCCGTTCAGGTATCCCTGCACTTCTCCTTGACAGCCTACTCTCCTGAACCGCGGTATGCATACTTTCCATTGACTTTGCTATTGTGTTGCATATCCGTCTGGACTGTGTTGTGTTCATCTCCGGAGTCTTCCATCTACTGAAGCTATTGTTACTATTGACTTTGTTTCCTATTACCTGGATCTCTATAGTGACTTTGTATACTTCAAGCAGTGCTTGTCAGTTATTATTGTATTGTGGTTATCATCGTGGGATTTAGTTCCGTGTGCCGCCCGTGTATCCTCTGTATTCCATTCATCTCCTCGTGCCCCTCCTCACATATATATAGCAGTGGTACAACTTGCTGAACGCAGACCACTGACTCCTGTTTCCCATTAGCACCAGTTTCAAGTATCCTTTCACATAAGCAGTGGTACAACTTGCTGTACGCAGACCACTGACTTCCCCGTTACCTACTTGCACCTGGAACCCATTCCTTCACTATAGACAGTGGTACAACTTGCTATACGCAGACCACTGACTTTCACTACCTCCTCTCTACTCCTGGACATTCCTCCTCACTATAGCAGTGGTACAACTTGCTGTACGCAGACCACTGACTCTCCTCACGTTTACTTGTCCATCTGGTTCCTCGTGTTCATACATCTAGTCATTACCAGTTGCTGCTAGTCATAAACTTTCCTTGAGCATTCTCTCACTATCTGCTGATTCTCCTGTTCCGTTGTCACCCTGCTACCAGAGGACCATTGTACCAGCTATATTACTCTGGTAAGAACATCATCTGGTGATATCCTGGGCAAAGACTCCTAGTGCCCGTGACAAGGATGATGGAGAAAGAAAAGGAGTTTGGAGAGAAGTATGGTGACAGTAAATAGGAGAGTCTGTAAATTGAGTAGGTTCATGATGGAGAGATGTGAATGAATGTGTATTAGCTAGGGCAGGTAATGAGAGAGTAGAAAGGAAACCAAATTGTGTGGGGCAATGGAAGAGGTGAAGGATACTTTACCGCCCGCTGGCTGGGGTTAATGGAGTAGGCAGATCTCTGAATGATGTATTGCTGGTCTGTTGTTTTGTTTGTCTATCACTTAGGCAGTAATTCTTTTAGCTGTAGTTTTTGAGACACTATTTCTAGGTATTTCCAATTACTCAATAAGCTTCAACTGCCTGGTTTGCATAAATCATCGCTCCAGAATCCACTGCTTGAGAACCAGTAAGGCACAACATTTGTCTGTTTGTTACATTGTAGTTGGTTAGGGCATTTCAAAACAAGAGTAATTCCAAAATAAAAGATTTTCAAAAAGCACCATTCAGGGGAAGGATATATGTTCAATACTTTTAATAGTCTCCTGAGCACTGAGCACATTTGTTTAGAACGGGCATCTGTGAAAGAAAGGCACTTGTTAGGGAGGTTATCAAGAGGACTACAGCACTAGGACTTCCATGAAGTTTGTCTTTCATGACAGACATGGGAGAAAATGTTCATTGGATTAGAATAATCTGCATCACCAATTTGCTTTTTATGGGAGGGTGACAAAAAGAAAAAAATAGATAAAATAATGCCTACAATTTGCCAGAAACAGCAGGTAGGATGATTCTATGTGCTGCTGAGACCAAGATTTACTTTTTAGCCTCACCACTAAGTGTAATTCTAGGTGCAATGCTAACCTTGTGCATCATCCCTAAAACACTTCCCTTACTATGAAGTATGGTATCAGGCCCATAATGCAATGGGGATGCTTCTTTGTTACATGTACTGGACAACTTGTCAAAATAGAGTACAAAATGGATGGAGCAAGATGGAAAAAAATCTTGGAGTAAAAAGCTGAAAAGCTCAAGCCATTTACAAGTCCCTGCACTTGGAAGAAGATGTATATTCTAGCAGGTCAATTACTTACCCAAATAGGCACATAATATAGTTGTACTTGCACCTAAATGTTCTTCTACAAATTATTAAAACATTATTGCTTTTTATTGTCAGAATGGAAAAGTAAAACATAACATAAAGTTTGTACACACTTTTCTTGTGACGCTAACGCTTCAGTAACAGAGACCAGCTCCCTAGACACCGGACACCATAGGGCGTCAGTCACGCTATACAAAAGAAAAATACAGGTTTAAATAGCTTACCCTCCTCCCACAGCCCTGAATTGATGGACCGATGACAAGCCCACCTTACCTTTAAAAAAAGAGTCCTCTACAGGTGCTTTGTTTGTTGGCAAACCATGCCCATTGTCACTATATATTAGTTGTACGTGAAACCAGTCCATTATGCACTACATTTGACAAATGAAGTATGAATTATTGACAAATAAAGTATAGATATGTGAGATTTAGCAAGAATGTCTATATCCCAAAACAGAAGTGCCATGGTTGCTACCTTGTCAGTATTGTAGCAGTCTGGCTCATAAAAAATTGCTCTCAGCTTTAATTTTATTAATTGGATAGATACATAAAAGACATATGAAAAGCAGTATTTTTGCCATAAAAGGTGCCAACCATAGTGACAGGAGAGGGTAACTCTCCTGTCAAAGCAAGTAGATCAATATAGAGCAGGGGTAGGCAACCTGCAGCTCTCCAGGTGTTGTGAAACTACAAGTCCCAGCATGCTTTGCCAGTAGATAACCAGCAGATAGGTGGCAAGGCATGCTGGGATTTGTAGTTTCACAACCCCTGGAGAGCCGCAGGTTGCCTACCCCTGATATAGAGGATTTACAGAACATAGGGTTACAGAACATAGGGTTATTTTACTACAAATTGCTTGTGGAAAGTGCAGCAACAAGCATAACATTTTTTCTGAAAGTAAAAGAAAGATAAAAATGTCAATAGTTGAACGTATAAAAGAACGGTTGGAACTAATAAGACTATAAAGATAGGAATAAGAGGCAGTGGTTAACTTTTAGTGAAGAAGTCATAGCAGGGAGGCAATTTCAAAAAGGATACAGAACATAGCTACTTTGCGAGCACAAAATTGTTTCTAAAAAGAGCAGCAATAAGTTTGACATTTTAAAATATTGGTTGTTCGTGTACCCAAGTTTAATGGAAAAATATTGCTAAAACTCAGGATTTTCCATTACAAAAGAACATCTTACAATATGTACTGGTGGTCATATGTAAAATGAAATTGTAGATTAATGTATTTTAAACTGCATCATCACCATCAACATTTTTTTAAATAGCGCAGCAGATTCCGTAGCGCTTTACAATTGGGAACAAGCAGTGATAAAAGAATAATGGGTAATACATACATACAGTGAGGTAAGAGGGCCCTGCTTGCAAGTTTACAATCTATGGGACAATGGTTTGATACACAAGGGTAAATGCTACATCATATTGAATATTTGTACAGCTAGAATGCAAAGGTTACAAAGTATTTAGTGGGCTGTATGCTTATTCACACAACTTTGTAGGTCAGATGGTTGTTGTCTTGTGTTAGCTGTGTAGAGCATGGTAATAGGGTAACCTAGGGAGATTAAGAGGGGAGAAGAGGAATATTATAAGCTTGTCTGAAGAGGTGGGTTTTCAGAGAACGCTTGAAGGTTTGAAGACTAGAGGAAATTCTTGTGGTGCGAGGAAGTGAATTCCACAAAGTGGGTGCAGCTCGAAAAAAGTCCTGTAACCAGGAATGGGAGGAAGTAATGTCAGTGGAAGAGACGCAGATCTTGTGCAGAACAGAGGTGTCTAGATGGGAGATATTTTGATATAAGTGAGGAGATGAATGTCGGTGTAATTTTGTTGATGGCCTTGTATGTTAGTATAGGAATTTTATATTGCATTCTTTAAGAAACAGGCAACCAATGTATAGACTGACAGAGTGACTCAGCAGACGAAAAATGGTTTGCAAGGAAAATAAATCTAGCAGCTGCATGCAAAATAGATTGTAGGGGCTTGAGTCTGATTTTGGGAGGACCAGTAAGGAGAGAATTACAATAGTAACAAAAAGCAATAAGGGGCGCTGTATCCAACAGTTTCTATTTATTGAATATAATAGCAATAGCAAAATCGTTAAATGCAATAAAATAATTATACAAAATCAACATTCAGTGGACATCAAGTGATCCCAAATACAAATCCCCTAAGGATCACAGTATAAAAATGCAACTCACGGGCAACAAATCAGCTGATGCACATGAGCAATAACTCATAGAAAAGGAATATATAACACACACTTGATAGTGGTTCACAGAAACACCTTGATAGATGGTTAAATGCAAATACTTGTAGTGCTTAATAACATACATACAACCGCTGCAGCGGTGTAGATGATTCAAATCCCTAAAAATAAAGGGAACAAGCAATGTCCAGATTAGCACTAATAAACTCTCCTTGTTTCAAGGGCAGATTTAACTTTTCATGCAACAAACGGTGTATAGCATTCATTAATAAAATATTCCTTTGGTATAATTGTAATGATTTATCAAGTGCAGAAGTGCCGCTGAGGCGGTTAATTACAATGGAGGGTCCTTTGTAATGGATAAGCGTTGATGATTTATATCAGATGTAAGCTCTCCAGATTCTGTTAATATTAATCGGCAAAACAGTTAGACTTTAGCATGCAGCAATTGCAGCAACAGTAATAAAAAGTCTTTAGCGCAATAATCCAGCGCTTGATAGCCAATAAGATAACACAGTTAGACTTTAGCATGCAACAACTGCAGCAACAGTAATTAAAGTCTTTAGTGCAATGATCCAGCGCTTGATAGCCAATATAGATAACACGGAGGCCATATATACAATCGCTTCATCCACTTACTTTAGCAATCCATTGAATACCCCGGGGTACAGGAAAACGATGTCCAGATGTTGTATTAAAATCCAATAATGTTCTAAAATCCAATAGTGTGCTGACGCGTTTCTCCGTGTTACACACAGTTTCATCAGAGTGGATGAAGCGATTGTATATATTGTCTAAGAGTCTTCAAAATATACACAATATCAAAAATAAGTGCATGTGCAATTATATAAATAAGCACTCTGCGCTATTTCCTTAAAATAAATGTATACCATAAGTTGTTTATACGTGATCCAGTCACAATGTTCTTGTGCGATGAGAGGGAGAATAGCAAGACAAAAGAACCTTTGAACACCGCAAAGGTTGACTATGCATGTCATGGTAATCATGTGACTCTTATCAAACTGTAAGTCATTCCTAGCACCTTGAATCACGGAACAATTGATAACTCTTGTGTTTTCCTACAAGTTACCAGAGTGATATATGTTAAAGGAAGACCTTTAGAGGGTATTGCACTCCTTAATAGAAGGACAGAAACATTATAATTAATTTCCAACCAGATCAGTGACAAGGATCTGTATATATATATATATATATATATATATATACACAAGTTAACCCGTGCATTCTAGTCAAATCAAGCTACTTAAGGTCTTAAAAAGGTTCTTGTCATGGATTTGGGCCTAGCCCAGGCCTCCTCAGGGGAAGAGCGTTACTTTTCGACGCAAGCGCCCTTTTTAATGTGTGTTCATGTGGTAAAATTACCTCACGAAAATGAGTTTGAGCCCTCCACTCGTAAATTTAGCCTTTACTACCCCTCCCACGGGGGGAAGGGAGAATGATGGAAGTTAACTGACTTCACTATTCTAATTTTTTTGTCAAATAATGTCAGTATACCAAATTTCAGGTCAATTGGATGAGCCCTTTCTGAGAAAATAGTTTTTTCCACACACACACACACTAACACACGTCGCTACACATGTGTGTTCATGAGGTAAAATTACCTCACGAAAATGAGTTTGAGCCCTCAACTCGTAAATTTAGCCTTTACTACACCTCGCACGGGGGGAAGGGGGGATGATGGATATATTAGATAATGCTAAGAATTTAGTAGGTCCGTGTTTAACTCCGCCCAGCAGGTGGCGCTGCAGCTTGTTTTTTTTGTTTTCCACACACAGACTAACACACGCCGCTAGGCTTTTATATTATAGATACAAACACACACATATGCTGATGGATGCTTAAGGAACAACTGTTCTTAAAATTTTGAGTGAGATGTAAGCTTTATCTTTACTTGATATAAAATAATCCTTTGACGGAGAGGCAGGGCCGGTGCAAGGTTGCCCGGCACCCTAGGCAAAGCTTAAGGTTGCCGCCCCCCCCCCCTCCCTGCCCAATAAAAAAAAAATCCAATTTCCCAGCCACTAGCACACTTAAAAATAATAACTCTTACCTCCTCTTGGCTGACTACAATGCAGTCCAGATGTCTGACGCAGCACTGATGTCTGATGCAGAATGCTGTCCAGGCTTCACTACTGCCCAGGAGCAAACACAGGATATCTAGAGGGGAGGCTCCAAATGCTAGACTTCAGAACAAAACAAACGAAAGGAAAGAAAACATGACATCACTCACCTGTTACACACTGTCATGTACCCCGCTGTTTACCAACTTCACTCACACATGCCCCCCTGCCCACTACTTGGCTTTTTTTTTTAGTATTTGGCCACTACTTGGCTCTCCTCTGTTGCTGTCTATTAATGTATTCTGTAGATGATATATTAAATATACTAACACATGCAAATAAATAGAGAAAGGTAATCTAAATGACAGATAATCTAGACCGTTCTATTTTATTTGCATTTGTTAATGTATTCTGCAGATGTAAAATTAATTATACTAATAGAGGGCAACAAAGGAGAGCCAAATAGAGGGCAAATACTAAAACACATAAACTATCCTAGAGTAGCCCCAGCAAGGTGAATTAAAGCTGTGCTTCATTATGCATAGCTGCATTTTGTCACGGCACTATCTTAGTACAAAGACCCCATAGTCTCTAACTTAAGGACATTTCTAAGTGTAATCCCCCGTCTCCCTATTTTCTCCAGCCTCCTCCTCCCCCCCAATTTTCTGTAGCATCCATTCTCCCCCCTTTCTGTAGCCTCCATTCCCCCCTCTTTGTATAGCCTCCATTCTCCCCCCTTTGTATAGCCTCCATTCTCACCCCCTTTGTATAGCCTCCATTCCCCCCCCCATTCTGTAGCCTCCATTCCCCCCCATTCTGTAGCCTCCATTCTCCCCTTCCCCTTTGTATAGCCTCCATTCTCCCCCCTTTGTATAGCCTCCATTCTCCCTTCTTTGTATAGCCTCCATTCCCCCCCCATTCTGTAGCCTCCATTCCCCCCCGTTCTGTAGCCTCCATTCTCCCCCCCCTTTGTATAGCCTCCATTCCCCCCCGTTCTGTAGCCTCCATTCTCCCCCCTTTGTATAGCCTCCAGTCTCCCCCCTTTGTATAGCCTCCATTCTCCCCCCTTTCTGTAGCCTCTGTTCTCCCCCCTTTGTATAGCCTCCATTCTCCCCCCTTTCTGTAGCCTCCATTCCCCCCCGTTCTGTAGCCTCCATTCTCCCCCCCCCTTTGTATAGCCTCCATTCTCCCCCCTTTGTATAGCCTCCATTCTTCCCCCTTTGTATATCCTCCATTCTCCCCCCTTTGTATATCCTCCATTCTCCCCCCTTTGTATATCCTCCATTCTCCCCCCTTTGTATATCCTCCATTCTCCCCCCTTTGTATATCCTCCATTCTCCCCCCTTTGTATAGCCTCCATTCTCCCTCCTTACTGTAGCTTTCATTCCGGCCCCCCCTTTCTGTAGCCTCCGTTCTCCCCCCTATGTATAGCATCCGGTCCTGCTACAGTGCAGCACCGCATTATTTCGGGCGGACGAGCGGGCGGGCGGGCGATCTGCCCTAGGCGATCGCACCGCCAGCATTTATTTCTAAATTATTACTAGGTCCCCCGCTTCAGTGCCGCCCTCCAGAGCCCGGCGCCCTAGGCAACTGCCTAACCTTGCCTAATGGGAGCGCCGGGCCTGCGGAGAGGACTGAATCAGATGCACATTCAGACAGCCCATATTATCTGTTGACACTGGCACACTACTGCAAAGCCATCTTTTCTTCACTTATTTGAAATACTAGTCCTATTGTGTTAGCCTGTGGGTAAACTGTACTGGCACCTAACTTTCTCTGTTCTGATCCATTTCTTTCAGACTCATTTTACAAAGCCCCTGGAAGCTAATTGAAATGATCCGTATACTGTTAGTAAAAAATGTTTTGTTCAGAACAACATAAATAAATGCTGAACTGTTATATATATGGTTACATTGCAGTGCATAAAACTGATATCACTAGTTCTACTGTCCTGCCAAAGTCAGAACTTTTTGCCAATTTTCACTGGCTAAGATGCTTTTGTATGGTTTACCAATTTACTTGACAGAGACAATAAATGTTCCATTTCAAATACATTATTTCTGTCTTTTTGACTAATATGCTTTTGTCTTGTCATGCTCCATCCCCAACATGTATTTCACAACAATTTTATCACTTTTTCTTATCTGGTTTATGATTACCTCCAAAAAGATATATCTTATAGGTACATTTTGATCAAAATTGAGCACATCACAAAGGGTTAAATCAGGAACAAATTGTTTTCGCTCAAAGTTCGGTTTGCAAACCAGCAATTTGCTACAAACCACATTTGGTCTGCCACATATTGGATGTAAATTTACCCAATCCGCAGATCAATAAATAAAGTGATTTAAGTTTGAAAACTGTATCCAATTTATGGCAGATTTAAAATCGCAAAATAAATCGCAATGTGATACATCCATCCCCAAGCTTAGTTATCCAAATTCAGGATTTTGGTTTCCATTTAGTTTGATACTGTGATGACTTTCATCATCATCATCATCATCATCATTGTTTACTTATAGGGCTTCACCTATTCTATAACGTCAGGCAATCGACATGGAGAAAAGACTTCCATGAGTACAGTTAAGCATACTAACAAATACATGAAGACAGTTACGCAAGTAGCAACGTTAGGTTCAAATAGAGAATGGGCGGTAATAAACGTGGACAATTTCAGTGCATGCGCACAAACAAACAACAAAGCACTTATACAAATTTTGTCAAAAGACCGGACAAGGGATGTACGATGTAGGTAGACAGTGGATGAGCAACAGACATAAGGTAGAGAGAGGACACTGCTCATGAGAGCTTACATTCTAAAGAAATCTTTCTTTCGTGGTTTATTAACATATTGCCATTGCCATGATTTTTTAATTATTTTTTTTGTACTTCTTGATCTACTGCAACTGAATGCTATCAAGCTCTAGAAATATATATATATGTTAAAAACATTCATGAACAATTTAAAATTCAACTTACAGTTTTTTACATTCAGACTTACAACCGTATATCTATACAAACCACAAAATAGTAAACCCTTCTCAGTACGTACCCTACTGTTAAGGTTCTAAAATATATCCTATATGATAACTGGAGCTAAAGGTTTAGACCTGGGTATACCCATCATAAAAATGTAGGAAATACTCCTGATTTTTCATGCCACACAAATATTTTTATTCACGTCAGCAAAACAGCCATACTTTCATGTTTAAATTAAAAGGAATTACTGAGCATGCACTGCTGGTCATTTTATAAAAGCAAAAACCCATAAGGAAAAATTATAATCTCAGTGCTAGGCATTGCTACTCATGTATTTATTAAGACGTTAGATTAAGTGTCTACATCCATAGTAATAAAACCACATATACAACGATTCATAGAAAGCACTAAAATATTGTATCCTCTTTTATTATTGTCATCGACAATAAATGTAAGTAACAAATGGTGTACTGTTTTTCTTTTTGCAGCAATTTTATGTTTAATTCTCCTTTCTGGCAATGGGCATATACTGTAAGAGTCAATATGCAATACAACCTATAAAGGATACTCTCCATTGTTAGCAGGTGATATTAGCTATAACTGAAATTTTGATTGTTTCTTCAACGCTCATGATAGCATAATTTATAGATTACATTTTTGTGTACAGCTAACACACAGGTAATGAATACTTGCCAACTCTCCCTGAATGTCAGGGAGACTCCCTGAAATAGGGGTGATCTCCCTCACTCCCTGAAGAGTCTGGCATTCTCCCTGATGCTGAGCCAGTATAAGACATGGTTGGTTTTGCCATCTGTAGCACAATTCAGAAATTGTGTCCTATGTCCATGTATTGATGCCTATGGAGCTGGCCATTTTCATGGAGACCAAGATTTAATCAAAGACTGACAAGTAAGACAACATGACTTCAGTAATGGAGACAGAAATGTAAAAGACACTTCAGTCTCTAGAGATTCATTAGCTGCTTTTCTTTAATGCATAGTTGCCTACTCTCCCAGAATGTCCGGGAGACTCCCGCATTTCTGGGAGACCTCTCGGTCTCCCGAGAGTGTAGGTTCTCGTCCCAGCTATAGATAAGTGGCGAGGCGGGGATTAATTATGCAAAATTCGTCGAGACCCACCACCCCACGCCCACCTCCCCCGGGATCTCCCTGAAGCCAACGATGAAGAGTTGGCAAGTATGAGGTAATGCTAATATTAGTATAAACTCTTGCAATAACTGTTTGCATAAATAATTAGCTCTGATTTGTATAATGTATTATTACTTTCATTATAGGAGAGTATAAGGGGAAGATGAAGAAAAGAATGAATTTTCAAATACTGATTGTCTGCAAAAACATAGGACAATGGTGGCCAACATGTTTCTTACAAAGTATTTATCAAATTTGGTGAATTCAAGTAAAAAATAATGTTTACTGCATTAGGTAGTAATTTGGGGACCACTCTGTTCCAACATTTTTCAAAAATATAGGAACACTTTCATTGTGCACAACTGAGTGTATACAACATTAAAGTAAGACATAATCTCACTGCATAGTGAATGTTATCCAAGTTTGCTGGATAATACATGAGGGAAAAATATAAAAGTTTATGAATTGACTTTGGTTGACTGCAATATCCTCAATGAAAAGGAAAAACACATTTTAGAAGGATTAGAAATGAAATTCAAAGGCCAGTGTTTATGTGACACCATAAACCAAAATTGGCTCCTGTGAGCTTTTATTTTCAATGCAACCGTCCAATGTCAGTTATTATTGTTTGACAATTACCTGTTTAAAGCAGAATTTTAATAAGACAAAAAAGGTAAATGAGAAATAATACCCTGGGGTGACACTCAGGTACGTCTTCTCACAGGTGTTGGAATCTGCAGGCTGGCAGGATTTCAAACACATGGGGAATAAACACAAAAAAAAAATCACAACTCTTTGAATATGTGCAGACATGAGACAACAATTACTTACACCTCTTGGACTTTTTTTTAAGAGCTATGTCTAAAACATAAATATAAAGCTTATAATTCATGTATTATTATGAGTTCACTGTCTATTTCAGGACAAGTTTCTAGCTGTCACTGCAAATGATCCAGAAATATTGTGCTATGAAAATTGTCAGCTGACACTGTATATACTGCAAAGGAAGTCTAAATAAAAATAATGTGTTGGTGGCTTCCATTCAAAGGGGTAGTGTTTTAACGCTGCCACACATCATCTGCAGTATTTACTATTTAACAGTTTGCGATGTTCATTAGTTTCAAAAGCCATAAATCACATGCGGTTTACGGGCAACTGCCATTATTAATGTAAAAAATAAGTAGTATTGGGTCCCTTAGCTGATGGGTAACAGGGACACAAAATATAGTGCCCCTTTATAAATAATAATAAAATATAGTGCCCTCATAGATAGAATTAAATCATATAGTGCTTCCGTAGTTATGTTATGATTTAAATTAATAGTTCCCCTATTATTTTCCATGGTGTAGTGGTATGTTTGATTACTTGCCTACATTCTTCTTGTTTTCTTGATCCACTATAATCCTTTGGGAGAAAACCCCCCACAGAAACTAAGCAAACACCTCCCGAGGAGCCAGATCTTTGTTATTGTGCTAACAGGTGCATGCCTATTGGAAATGCATCTTGATAGCAGCAAGGTCCTAGCTCTTAAGAATCCCTAGATGAGTTGGTCATACCATGCTTTGCATTTACCAAACTCAAGAGGGGTTTTAGTCTTAATTAAAAAAACAACTAAATTTTGTCCTCAAGTATATCCAGACTGGTCATTATGGTAGGTATAGGGCCATTGTTGATTCTTCCCCTCTAATAATTCTCCTCTTTTCTATACCTCCCCTATGCTATAATGATTTCCCTAAGAATTGTGCTGTCTTCATGGCATTACCTGCAGACACACCACTGGGGGGTTTTCAATAATACAGTGGACATAGAGTTGGATAGATGGTGGGAATTATTGACATCAGTTCGAACAAAACCCACAGCATTTGCCAGAGTAATCTCTGAGATGATGTTTGGAAATTTAGACATCCACAGTTTCGAAAATATTCTTGTTACTCTGTGACACACCATTCCCTATTGTGAATAGACATGATCTTGACTTCCCATAGATTTGCCTCTGTAGTCACAAATGAGGAATATCTTCTCAAAAGCATATCAGACCATTCCCCAGTATTATCTTGACAACTGACTGCTTTAGAGATATTTTGTTATGGAAGCTTGATTCTTTCTGGGTATTTATAATGGGTGAGGAATCAGAGCTGAGGGTATGTGGGCAATATTGGAATGGGTTTTGGTGCTGACGCTCAGACTGTGAATCCGTTTATTCTTTGAGATGCTTTTAAAGCATTTCTTAGTGTTTCCCTTATAACCAGAGTATCAGTGCTCTCCACACAATTCTCAATAAAGAATCTTAACTTGAGCAAATGAGATGTGATTTGAATATGTATATTAAAGAACATGCTCTGAAGAAGCTAATGGGGGTGCCTTGCTTGACAATTTGCTGCAGATTGTTGGTGCTTTAGGTGTATTTTTGGGTCTCAGCTGCAAGCTACATATTTCCCTTTCGTTATGGAATTCCTAGCGTGGGAGAAGTACAACGCTTCCTACAGCCAAATTTGAATCTTTGTATCTTGGGATCTGAATAACATGTCAGAATATGTAACACTTAATGTTGACCTAGTTTTGAACACTTAAAACTGAAATCTCACACTTGGAAAAAGTTCCCACTCACTGTGTCTGTGTGACTTTATTAGAAGGATAAATCTATTAAAAGGATAATTCAAACAAAAGTCCTATAAGTTCTACAGCATGCCACAATCCTCAATCATCTTGGGGGAGAAGTGAACAATAATTAAAATGAAGACACTATGTAGATCTAAAGTTACAAGGGTCTCGCCCCTCCCCACAATTATTAATTATATTGCCAGGCTATATTGCCTATTTGAAAGAATGTGTTGGAAATTCTTCAGGAGGAACCTAAAGACATTTCCTGAGTGAGCAGACAGGGTCATTATTTATTCCCTTGCATGTCCTGCTTGCAAAAAAATGCTTGTCACTATTATCAGGCAGGCAGGATAAGTATGGTCTGCTACAGATAAACTTGGTGGAACAGGTATTAAACTGGACACACCTTTATGGCATAATTGTAAGGTATAAGTTTGTGATTTGTTCAGTTGATCAGGTATACACTAAAACAAATTTAACACATTTTGAGAAACTAAAATCAGAAATTGGCATTCCAAATAATTAATTCTATAGATATTTACATCTATGTTTGGGAGGAAGTGTCTTTAATTAGTAGTTCTCCACTCAAGAGTTTTCATGATAATATAAGCTCTTACAATGTAATGTCAATGTTATAGTAATGTCTTGTTGCCTGCAATGCCAGATGGCCTCACTGCTCTGAGACTTAAATGAAAGGAAAATATTGGAGAAGTCACAGATGAGGAGTGGGACTTTATGCAGGGTGGTATCAAAGATGTTACATCTTGTATGAGATTTCAACTAATACACTTGTACATCTTGCATCTCCTCATATTTATCTCTCTCCATTTAGACTATTAGAGACTGGAAAGAGGACTAATTCAGACTGTGGGGAAAGTTTCTGGTGTACTGGTGTATTTTGGCATATACTGTGGGAATGCCCCTGTGTTCATAGACACTGGATAGTATTCACCATCGTCATCATCACCATTTATTTATATAGCGCCACTAATTCTGCAGCGCTGTACAGAGAACTCACTCACATCAGTCCCGGCTCCCATTGGGGCTTACAGTCTAAATCCCCTAACAGACACACACAGACAGAGAGACACACAGACTAGGGTCAATTTGTTAGCAGCCAATTAGCCTATCAGTATGTTTATGGAGTGTGGGAGGAAACCGGAGCATCCGTTGAAAACCCACGCAAACACGGGGAGAACATACAAACTCCTCACAGATAAGGCCATGATCGGGAATTGAACTCATGACCCCAGCGCTGTAAGGCAGAAGTGCTAACCACTTAGCATTGTGGGATTGCATTTACAGAACAGATTGTTAATGTCCCCCATATAAAGACCAGGGTTATGTTTGTTTGGGATAACATTGGGAGAGCATCTGGGTAAATATATTTTTAAGTATGTCTTTAATTTGTTGATGTTGACCAAGGTCATTATAGCAAAGACATGGATGGAAGATGAGACCCCTTGCTTCACAATTGGATGGCTTTGGTCAAAGACACAGTTAGTCATGAGTGTTTCACATATACCATAGAAAATCTTATTGCATTATTGTATAAATACAATAATATCTGGTCCTGTTGGTCCAATTAGAGGTACGTATTGCATTCTTAGGAAGACCAGGTAGACTGAGTGGCCCTCAGGATTCCAGTCATCCACAGATCCTTCACATTGGTGTTTCACTGTCTCAGTGTTGTATTTTTTTACCTTAACTTAGCTAACACATATTGGGCCGGTTATCTCACTGATCCTGCATATGCTATTTCATAGCACTCTTATACATACATATACATTTCCTCAAATATATTATGGTTTTTTTGTTTGTGTGTGAATTCTAATATTTCTTATGTGGTCCTTATGTTATTGCTGTGGCAATATGTTCGTTCAAATTTTGGTACCTCATGTGTTACTTGGTTAATTTTTTATTTTTTAGGTGGGTATTATTTTTGTTTTATGTTTATGTTATACACTGTTTGTTTATGTTTATAACCTGTGAAATCTTTTTAATAAAAAAATAATAAAAAAGTGTGCCCCAATAAAGCATTTTGGCCACATTCCTGTGTTTGGAAATGTTTCTAGATAATCACTCTGCATTATGCATGGGAGAAAAGTAAAAATGTCTCTACAACTACTTTAGGACCATTTCATTGCATAAGCGCACCTGGAAGGTGAAGTACTCATCCAATTTAAAAGACAGAGCCCTAATCTCTGAGATCATGTAATATCAAATCTTTTTAAGGGGAGAAAAGGTCTTTTCAGTCTACAATATGATACATACTTGTGTGCCCAACATGAAGTCAGTAAGGAGCACCCCAAAACTTCTCCTTTAGAAGATATAAAAAGATGCACTCCCTCAGGAACAGCACTCTCTCTCTCTCAACATGCAGATCCATGAGCTGTAACAGATTCTGGATACTATATTACTAATCTTGATTAGCGCTGGCTTACCTGAGGTGCGGAGTCTAACGATCTCCCCGGTGTTCACCAAGAACCGCCGCAAGGCGGGGTGGGCTTCGCTGCCAGGAGTCGCAGGTCGCGGTCCCCAGGTTCGCCTCAAGATGTAGTACAGCGGAGTGAAGCGGTGGTAGCGGAGTCAACAAGCCGGTTCGGTACACAGGAATGGAGTCAGGCAGAATCAGAAGGCAACTCGGAGTCAACAAGCCAGGTTCGGTACACGGGTCACAAGAATAGGAGAATGGTCAGCAAGCCGGGTCGGTACACAGGGATTGGAGAGCCAGGGAAGTCAAACAGGCAGAGATCAGCACACAGGAGACACTGGAAACAGGAAGACACTGCAATCCACGAAGAGCAGGAGCCAGGAACAGGTAAGTGTTGCTCTGACACTCAGCGAGTGTCAGAGTGAGGTTTTTATACTGAAGGGGATTCAAAATCCCCGCCTCTAGGTTGTGGTCATGTGACCGCCTCCGGGTGCGGTCACATGGTCCTGAATGCGGAAGTGCGGCTGGACGGAGCGGCGGGGATCAGGTAAGTCCGTGACAGTACCCTCTGCCATAAAGGTGGACTCCGAACACCTAATAGGGTTTCAAAGGAAATTTTTTATGGAAGGATTTAAGTAGACGGGGAGCATGTAGGTCAATGGCTCTTACCCATGAGCGCTCCTCAGGACCGTAACCCTTCCAATCCACCAAGAACTGTATGGCACCTTGAACTTTACGAGAATCTAGGATAGTTTTAATCTCGTATTCAACTTGATCCCGATCCACAGCAGGAGGAGGAGTTCTGGATGAGGTGGAGAATCTGTTGGTTACCATCGGTTTTAACAAGGAGACATGGAAGACATTGGGTATGCGTAAGGAGGGAGGCAGACTCAATCTAAAGGCTACGGAATTAATAATCTCAGATATAGCAAATGGGCCAATAAACTTGGGAGCAAATTTTTTACTGGGAACCTTTAAACGAATGTTCTGGGTGGATAGCCATACCCTGTCACCAACTGCAAAACTTGGAGTCATTCTTCTCCTTTTATCGTAGAATTTTTTGGAACGAGTAGTTGCTTGTTTTAAGTTTGTCTTGGTTTGTTCCGATGTAGTACAGCGGAGTGAAGCGGTGGTAGCGGAGTCAACAAGCCGGTTCGGTACACAGGAATGGAGTCAGGCAGAATCAGAAGGCAACTCGGAGTCAACAAGCCAGGTTCGGTACACGGGTCACAAGAATAGGAGAATGGTCAGCAAGCCGGGTCGGTACACAGGGATTGGAGAGCCAGGGAAGTCAAACAGGCAGAGATCAGCACACAGGAGACACTGGAAACAGGAAGACACTGCAATCCACGAAGAGCAGGAGCCAGGAACAGGTAAGTGTTGCTCTGACACTCAGCGAGTGTCAGAGTGAGGTTTTTATACTGAAGGGGATTCAAAATCCCCGCCTCTAGGTTGTGGTCATGTGACCGCCTCCGGGTGCGGTCACATGGTCCTGAATGCGGAAGTGCGGCTGGACGGAGCGGCGGGGATCAGGTAAGTCCGTGACAGTACCCTCTGCCATAAAGGTGGACTCCGAACACCTAATAGGGTTTCAAAGGAAATTTTTTATGGAAGGATTTAAGTAGACGGGGGGCATGTAGGTCAATGGCTCTTACCCATGAGCGCTCCTCAGGACCGTAACCCTTCCAATCCACCAAGAACTGTATGGCACCTTGAACTTTACGAGAATCTAGGATAGTTTTAATCTCGTATTCAACTTGATCCCGATCCACAGCAGGAGGAGGAGTTCTGGATGAGGTGGAGAATCTGTTGGTTACCATCGGTTTTAACAAGGAGACATGGAAGACATTGGGTATGCGTAAGGAGGGAGGCAGACTCAATCTAAAGGCTACGGAATTAATAATCTCAGATATAGCAAATGGGCCAATAAACTTGGGAGCAAATTTTTTACTGGGAACCTTTAAACGAATGTTCTGGGTGGATAGCCATACCCTGTCACCAACTGCAAAACTTGGAGTCATTCTTCTCCTTTTATCGTAGAATTTTTTGGAACGAGTAGTTGCTTGTTTTAAGTTTGTCTTGGTTTGTTCCGATGTAGTACAGCGGAGTGAAGCGGTGGTAGCGGAGTCAACAAGCCGGTTCGGTACACAGGAATGGAGTCAGGCAGAATCAGAAGGCAACTCGGAGTCAACAAGCCAGGTTCGGTACACGGGTCACAAGAATAGGAGAATGGTCAGCAAGCCGGGTCGGTACACAGGGATTGGAGAGCCAGGGAAGTCAAACAGGCAGAGATCAGCACACAGGAGACACTGGAAACAGGAAGACACTGCAATCCACGAAGAGCAGGAGCCAGGAACAGGTAAGTGTTGCTCTGACACTCAGCGAGTGTCAGAGTGAGGTTTTTATACTGAAGGGGATTCAAAATCCCCGCCTCTAGGTTGTGGTCATGTGACCGCCTCCGGGTGCGGTCACATGGTCCTGAATGCGGAAGTGCGGCTGGACGGAGCGGCGGGGATCAGGTAAGTCCGTGACAGTACCCCCTGCCATAAAGGTGGACTCCGAACACCTAATAGGGTTTCAAAGGAAATTTTTTATGGAAGGATTTAAGTAGACGGGGAGCATGTAGGTCAATGGCTCTTACCCATGAGCGCTCCTCAGGGCCGTAACCCTTCCAATCCACCAAGAACTGTATGGCACCTTGAACTTTACGAGAATCTAGGATAGTTTTAATCTCGTATTCAACTTGATCCCGATCCACAGCAGGAGGAGGAGTTCTGGATGAGGTGGAGAATCTGTTGGTTACCATCGGTTTTAACAAGGAGACATGGAAGACATTGGGTATGCGTAAGGAGGGAGGCAGACTCAATCTAAAGGCTACGGAATTAATAATCTCAGATATAGCAAATGGGCCAATAAACTTGGGAGCAAATTTTTTACTGGGAACCTTTAAACGAATGTTCTGGGTGGATAGCCATACCCTGTCACCAACTGCAAAACTTGGAGTCATTCTTCTCCTTTTATCGTAGAATTTTTTGGAACGAGTAGTTGCTTGTTTTAAGTTTGTCTTGGTTTGTTCCGATGTAGTACAGCGGAGTGAAGCGGTGGTAGCGGAGTCAACAAGCCGGTTCGGTACACAGGAATGGAGTCAGGCAGAATCAGAAGGCAACTCGGAGTCAACAAGCCAGGTTCGGTACACGGGTCACAAGAATAGGAGAATGGTCAGCAAGCCGGGTCGGTACACAGGGATTGGAGAGCCAGGGAAGTCAAACAGGCAGAGATCAGCACACAGGAGACACTGGAAACAGGAAGACACTGCAATCCACGAAGAGCAGGAGCCAGGAACAGGTAAGTGTTGCTCTGACACTCAGCGAGTGTCAGAGTGAGGTTTTTATACTGAAGGGGATTCAAAATCCCCGCCTCTAGGTTGTGGTCATGTGACCGCCTCCGGGTGCGGTCACATGGTCCTGAATGCGGAAGTGCGGCTGGACGGAGCGGCGGGGATCAGGTAAGTCCGTGACAGTACCCCCTGCCATAAAGGTGGACTCCGAACACCTAATAGGGTTTCAAAGGAAATTTTTTATGGAAGGATTTAAGTAGACGGGGAGCATGTAGGTTAATGGCTCTTACCCATGAGCGCTCCTCAGGGCCGTAACCCTTCCAATCCACCAAGAACTGTATGGCACCTTGAACTTTACGAGAATCTAGGATAGTTTTAATCTCGTATTCAACTTGATCCCGATCCACAGCAGGAGGAGGAGTTCTGGATGAGGTGGAGAATCTGTTGGTTACCATCGGTTTTAACAAGGAGACATGGAAGACATTGGGTATGCGTAAGGAGGGAGGCAGACTCAATCTAAAGGCTACGGGATTAATAATCTCAGATATAGCAAATGGGCCAATAAACTTGGGAGCAAATTTTTTACTGGGAACCTTTAAACGAATGAGATCAGCACACAGGAGACACAGGAGACACTGGAAACAGGAAGACACTGCAATCCACGAAGAGTAGGAGCCAGGAACAGGTAAGTGTTGCTCTGACACTCAGCGAGGTTTTTATACTGAAGGGGATTCAAAATCCCCGCCTCTAGGTTGTGGTCATGTGACCGCCTCCGGGTGCGGTCACATGGTCCTGAATGCGGAAGTGCGGCTGGACGGAGCGGCGGGGATCAGGTAAGTCCGTGACATGAGCTCTGTGTAAAAGCATACTACTTAGCACAAAAAAGGAGCTTGATGGCACAATACGTTTGCACTGTAGGCTATCAATTTAAATAATCCCTAATGTGATTATAATTCAAAGTCTGCGGCAAACCATTTGAGCAAGAAATATCACTAGGGAGGACTCACTTCTGTGCAAGGTACTTGTAAAAACAGCAGTGGATATTCACACACAGATAATCCAAATTAACATGTTGTTTATGGAGCACATGTATTTTTTTCTTTTTAGCATCCATTTGCTTTGTTAAATAAAATAACTCAATTACATACACATACAAACATTTACATATTGCTACATTGTAATATTTTTTTCTTGAATTTAGAGCTATCCACTTATATATTACATTATGGATTACACATAGATACCTAAATGATGCAATCAATTTGCACAAACTGTTATCACTAGTAGCTCCAAGAGAGGCACATTTTTTTTTACATGCAAAGGCGATGAAAATATTGCTAAGGAGAGGTAGAATTGCAATTATTCACGATAATTTAAAGCTTCCATTTCATCAGACTAATAAGTATATTTATGCCATAAATGTGTCAATAAAAGATAAATGTTTAAGATTAAAAATAAATTAAATGTGCAGAGTAATTTTAGTCTTAATTTAATAATGTGTATTTGCAAAATAATGATATCTTCAGCTTAAAAAGAGAATCATGTAAACTTGTGTATTTTTTAGTAGTGATAAAACCTCCATGCAGCTGGTTCTATATATGCCTGTGATTTAAAGTGCACTGTGCTGCAATCACACAACAACATGACATCAGCTAACAGGAGCGATCATCTCTCCACATGGAGGAACTCAGAGATAATGGAGCTTCTTTACACACCAAATTTACGAAGGAATAGTTGCATGCGGGAAAAGTGTATAGGATGAACCTAGCTTAAAACAGCAGCATTTGCTAGCAGACATTTATTAAGCGGAAGAAGCATTCAGATGTGGTTTTACTGTTTTACTAGTAAATACTAAAGTTGCATTAGCCTATTTGTACACAATTTAATAATGTAATGAAATGTCATATGCATAAGAGAGAATAGTGTCGAGTGTTATTAATAAATGAGAAAATCATGTTTTCAATATAAAATGTAGTTAAATACAAACATATTTACAACTGTTGTTTGAACTTTTTAAAATCAAATGGCAATCTTCTTTCCTACAGTCGTCTAAATATAAATGTTAATTAAATAATCAATGGCTTTAACTTCACATAATATAGCCACCACACTAATGAATTAAGTATTATGAGCCGGAATGTTCAATATGTAATCAGCCAACCAGGAGCAGCTAGATCAGTGTTTCTCAACTCCAGTCCTCAGTACCCCTAACAGTGCATGTTTTCCATATCTCCTTGCTTAAGCACAGGTGTATTCATTACTGACTGACACATTCTAACAGATCCACAGGTGGCATAATTATTTCCCTTGTCACCTGGAAAGCATGCACTGTTAGGGGTCCTGAGGACTGGAGTTGAGAAACACTGAGCTAGAGAGTGCTGCTTGCAGTCATCATCATCATTGTATATTGTTCCATCAGTCCTACAATGCCACAAGAGCTATGCTTCCCAAAATGCTTATCTGTGAATATGGCCATATCGAATTTTGTTGCAACTACGTGAACATGCCCTTATTATAATTAACCTATGCCCCTGTCCTGCCTCTCCGGCAAAGAGGGATGAAAGACAACGAAATGCAAAAGTCTACATACTAATTTTACATAAATATTGCGTACATGTTTTTAGTATGCATACGTGTTACGGAAATGCATATATTATGCAAAAAAAATTGATTTACGTCCAACTCTAAATGAACTCTAGTTGTGGAAATTACAATTAGCATTTTCACAAAAATTTAAGAAAAATGTCTTAAGTAGTAACAATATGGGCAATTCTAAAAGAAGCAAGAAAAATTTCATAGTGAAATCATAAAGTTAAACAAGGTATTATTCTTAGTATGCAAATGCTGACATTATAGACAAAATGCAGCTCCTAAACCTTAATTCTGCTAGCTGCTAAGAGAATAGGGGCTAGATTTACTAAGCTGCGGGTTTGAAAAAGTGGGGATGTTGCCTATAGCAACCAATCAGATTCTAGCTATCATTTATTTAGTGCTTTCTACAAAATGACAGCTAGAATTTGATTGGTTGCTATAGGCAACGTCCCCACTTTTTCAAACCCGCAGCTTAGTAAATCTAGCCCTAGGAGTATCCTTACACTTATCTTTTTGATGCCTTATTGAAGAAGCCTACTAGTGCAATAACAATACCGCTAATGCTAAACAATACAATAAAAGTACAACACTGTGTATAGAATAATTTCAATTTATTATCTTATGTTTATAGGTGCCTTTGATCCCCAATTGGCAGTTACATTGTTAAGCACCATTAGTATAATTGAATCAAATGAGGGGAAGCTACAGGTGTTGTTTTACAGTTTTTATGCCCAAAGGAAAGGGCTTTGTAATGAACAGCAAATATATACTGAAGAACTGACACGTCTGCTACAGGGCAATTCTAATTATCTGCCAGTTTAAAAGGAAATTGACATGCTTTCATTTCTGTCTGTTTTAACTTCCACTAAAAAGGAGAGATACAGCACATTAATTGGTGTGTTTACAAGAGCAAATGTACAGGCAGCAATTGGCTTTTTATGTGCTAGCAAAATAGACTTAGCGTAATGCAGAATTAAAATCAAATTAAGTTTCATAGTATTTCTTAAGCTGTTTTACAAGTCCTTTGCCATTTAAGCAGCTGATGAGACACCAGCATGCTGCATGTTACTCAATTACAGATAACATTATTAAGAGCAACACAGCTATAACCTGCTGCAAATCTATTCCCAGCAAATGTGCATAAAGTACATTATGATACTGAACACATATGCTTGTTGCATGTGGTAACTGCTACCAATTTGTTTACATGTATAAGGTTGCACCACTTAAAGCTGCACTACCACTAAGGTGTGTCTTCCCTGAGCCAGAGCCCCAGAGACTGCCCCGTGCAGCTGGTTTTCCCAGCACACTTACAGGGGAGGGATGTTAGAATATGGCCCAATAACAAGTCACAATCAAGAGATCGCATCTTTTGATTGGTCATCCCATTCACACACCCTCTACTCCTTCATATAGAGAAAATGGCTTTATGTAGCTGCTCCGTGGCCCTTGTCCACAATAGTAAAATATTTTACCCAGTTTGTAGGGGTGTAATGCAGCTTCAAAATATTTCAAGTACATGTTATTTGACGCTGTTTTGCTTAGGAAGTATGGGCAAATAATAGACAAAGAATGGGCTATGAATTAATTAATACAATTGTAAATAATCCTACAGAGTACACAAAGAGAAAGAATGCGCGATGTGACTTACAGTTTAGTCTGTGCGATGTGACTTACAGTGGAGTCTGTGCGATGTGTCTTACAGTGGAGTCTGTGCAATGTGACTTACAGTGGAGTCTGTGCGATGTGTCTTACAGTGGAGTCTGTGCGATGTGACTTACAGTGGAGTCTGTGCGATATGACTTACAGTGGAGTCTGTGCGATGTGACTTACAGTGGAGTCTGTGCGATGTGTCTTACAGTGGAGTCTGTGCGATGTGACTTACAGTGGAGTCTGTGGGATGTGACATACAGTGGAGTCTGTGCGATGTGACATACAATGGAGTCTGTGGGATGTGACATACAATGGAGTCTGTGCGATGTGACTTACAGTGGAGTCTGTGCGATATGACTTACAGTGGAGTCTGTGCGATGTGACTTACAGTGGAGTCTGTGCGATGTGACTTACAGTGGAGTCTGTTCAATGTGACTTACAGTGGAGTCTGTGCGATGTGACTTACAGTGGAGTCTGTGCGATGTGACTTACAGTGGAGTCTGTGCGATGTGACACAGTGGAGTCTGTGCGATGTGACTTACAGTGGAGTCTGTTCGATGTGACTTACAGTGGAGTCTGTGCGATGTGACTTACAGTGGAGTCTGTGGGATGTGACATACAATGGAGTCTGTGGGATGTGACATACAATGGAGTCTGTGCGATGTGACTTACAGTGGAGTCTGTGCGATATGACTTACAGTGGAGTCTGTGCGATGTGACTTACAGTGGAGTCTGTGCGATGTGACTTACAGTGGAGTCTGTTCAATGTGACTTACAGTGGAGTCTGTGCGATGTGACTTACAGTGGAGTCTGTGCGATGTGACACAGTGGAGTCTGTGCGATGTGACTTACAGTGGAGTCTGTGCGATGTGACTTACAGTGGAGTCTGTGCGATGTGACACAGTGGAGTCTGTGCGATGTGACTTACAGTGGAGTCTGTGCGATGTGACTTACAGTGGAGTCTGTGCGATGTGACTTACAGTGGAGTCTGTGCGATGTGACACAGTGGAGTCTGTGCGATGTGACTTACAGTGGAGTCTGTGCGATGTGACTTACAGTGGAGTCTGTGCGATGTGACTTACAGTGGAGTCTGTTCAATGTGACTTACAGTGGAGTCTGTGCGATGTGACTTACAGTGGAGTCTGTGCGATGTGACACAGTGGAGTCTGTGCGATGTGACTTACAGTGGAGTCTGTGCGATGTGACTTACAGTGGAGTCTGTGCGATGTGACACAGTGGAGTCTGTGCGATGTGACTTACAGTGGAGTCTGTGCGATGTGACTTACAGTGGAGTCTGTTCGATGTGACTTACAGTGGAGTCTGTGCGATGTGACTTACAGTGGAGTCTGTGGGATGTGACATACAGTGGAGTCTGTGCGATGTGACATACAATGGAGTCTGTGGGATGTGACATACAATGGAGTCTGTGCGATGTGACTTACAGTGGAGTCTGTGCGATGTGACTTACAGTTTAGTCTGTGCGATGTGACTTACAGTGGAGTCTGTGCGATATGACTTACAGTGGAGTCTGTGCGATGTGACTTACAGTGGAGTCTGTGCGATGTGACTTACAGTGGAGTCTGTGCGATGTGACACAGTGGAGTCTGTGCGATGTGACTTACAGTGGAGTCTGTTCGATGTGACTTACAGTGGAGTCTGTTCGATGTGACTTACAGTTTAGTCTGTGCGATGTGACTTACAGTGGAGTCTGTGCGATGTGACTTACAGTGGAGTCTGTGCGATGTGACTTACAGTGGAGTCTGTGCGATGTGACTTACAGTTTAGTCTGTGCGATGTGTCTTACAGTGGAGTCTGTGCGATGTGACTTACAGTGGAGTCTGTGCGCTGTGACTTACAATGGAGTCTGTGCGATGTGACTTACAGTGGAGTCTGTTCGATGTGACTTACAGTGGAGTCTGTTCGATGTGACTTACAGTGGAGTCTGTGCGATGTGACTTACAGTTTAGTCTGTGCGATGTGACTTACAGTGGAGTCTGTGCGATGTGACTTACAGTGGAGTCTGTGCGATGTGACTTACAGTTTAGTCTGTGCGATGTGACTTACAGTGGAGTCTGTGCGATGTGACTTACAGTTTAGTCTGTGCGATGTGACTTACAATGGAGTCTGTGTGATGTGACTTACAGTGGAGTCTGTGCGATGTGACTTACAGTTTAGTCTGTGTGATGTGACTTACAGTGGAGTCTGTGCGATGTGACTTACAGTGGAGTCTGTGCTCTGTGACTTACAGTGGAGTCTGTGCGATGTGACTTACAGTGGAGTCTGTGCGATGTGACTTACAGTTTAGTCTGTGTGATGTGACTTACAGTGGAGTCTGTGCGATGTGACTTACAGTGGAGTCTGTGCTCTGTGACTTACAGTGGAGTCTGTGCGATGTGACTTACAGTGGAGTCTGTGCGATGTGACTTACAGTTTAGTCTGTGCGATGTGACTTACAGTGGAGTCTGTGCAATGTGACATACAATGGAGTTTGTGCAATGTATCATCATTGATGTTTTTGCAGTGTAGTGTCTAGCAATATATATACAGGTAGTAGATAAAAATGGTAACATCTGGGTAAATGAGGGACACCAAGCATAGCGAAAGCATGGGCTAAAACAAATATGGATCATACATAAATTAAGAAAGTGACATCCCAGCATAGTAAGCTTCTTGTAGAACTACAAGTACCAGCACACCCATGACTGCTAGAGCATACTAGCACTTGAAGAACTACACAGAGCATAGTATATTTATATATATTTATATATTTATATTTATATTCCAATTCACCACATCTCATTGGCTGTACACTATTTACCTGGTCCAGCTCCAATCACAAATTTGTGGCTACCTAACTAAGATAAGAATTCAATATGAGCATACTTGATCCATTTTCTCTTACAATTTTTTTCTTTGCCAACAATAACTGGTTTTACATTATTAATAGTAATAACATTTGTTCAATATCATTATTATGTAATCTAAAATACAATCCCCATAGTTCATTGTATGAATGAAAAGTAACATATAAATAAACCCCATGGGGTAGATTTGCTAAACCTTTTAAAAGGAACAGTGGAGGTGTTGCCCATATCAACCAATCAAATTTTAGCAATCATTTATTTAGTGTATCCTAGAAAATGATAGCTAGAAAAATGATAGGTAGAATCTGATTGGTTGCTATGGGCAACCCTCCACATTTCCTTTTATAAGGATATTTATTCATAATAATAAAAAACAACTAATGCAAGTTGTATGAAAATAAATAAAATCTATAAGTTATAAATATATCTAAAATATGTAGGGTTCACAGCCAATAGACAGCTACAAATTAGTGTTACATATTCCAGGAAAGATTCACTTGTACCCTTGGTTTGGCCACTGTATATATTCTGTAGTGATACTAAATCCTGTGTATAAAAAGCAGACATACATTTCATATTTATGATACATATGTTGGTTCATTTACAATTCAAAGAACAATAATATGACATATCAGTTTTTGATATTATGTTATATTATGCTTTAATTTATCTTTAAATGTATCATTACTATTCATCAATTTGAATTAATCATTCTCATGGTTATAAAGTATTTCAGTTGCTCTTCTTAAAGCACCACTCAGAAGGTCCAGGAACTCTTACATTCAGCTGTTTTTCTCAAGGCTCTGTGGTTTGACTGACAACTCAGACCAAAAACTGGGGCTGTGTGATGCCGCAGTAGGGGGTACGAATGGAAGGACCAGTCTGAAGCCTCAATCTCCCATTGACACACCCAATCACAGCTATTTATAAGTTGTGAGCTGAAATAACTCCTATGGCTATCTGAAAGTGCAGATTTTTAAGTAGTTTCATTAAATAATTATGTCCTTATATATGGAAAACCGATCTTTACAGAAACATTGAGAACTAAAACAGAATGAATAAGTATTGTTGTACGTTGCTATAAACCAGTTTTAATTAGTAACAATGTATAAAATAACTCAATTTAAGGGGATTGAATAGTTGTATAAATGTAAGGTTTTACTGTCAATCCGATCACCCCTGAGGAATAGAAGTTGCCCTCTGCCGGACGGGAACCAATTGGTCTTAACGTGGTTGTCCGGCAGGTTAAACAACAGTAAAGTGTGAGGTCTTATACCTGCTTATTCATCTATTGGTATCATGCATCTCAATTATGGAGGCATCTCTTATATTTTCAACTGATTTTGCATAACAAAGTTTGACAACCAAAGAAGGTTGCAAGTGATATTTCCTTCCTGGCTAAATCTTATCTGTAATATGCTTGTATGAAAATAGCTAGCATTGTTTTTTACAGATTTCAATCAGATGGATCTTCATAATTCTTCAGATTTTAGTTATTTTCGTACTACTTACACAAGTTGTTTTAATTAGTATTTATATATCTGAAAAAATATTCTTAGAAATAGAGGCCTTGGTTATATATCTACTTAGTCCCTTTAATATACCCCTGCAGACTCTAATATCTGCTTTATTAATTTATTCAACCTTCTTATCCAAGTGCAAACGGACAATATTGATATTAACTTATGTATATATTATAATTATTTTTTTTTTTAAACCAAGCATTATCATATACTGTAAATATGTTATTATGCTAAATAAATGTTGCTTGCACTTAGTAGATATTGTACACATAGGTCATATATGTTTAAATAATGTATTTGCCACATTTTAGCAAAACATCCTTTTAAACTCAGCAGGTGATACACAATAGAGCAATCAATAGCAATCTATATCACATCTTGCAAAATTGGTTGGGAGTCCCTAATTTTATGTCTTATGAATTTTAGTTTAATCCATTTCGGGTAAAAATTGTTTAAAAAGTTATGTAACAATAACAAATAGAGAGACGTATACCATCTTTCCTTTATTATTAGTATGGCTGTAATACATTTTCTGATTTTGCTGATCTTTTACAATTTTCGACAATGTGATTATTATTTATTCTGATAAACATTGATTTAAAACAAAAATGTATAGATTTATATACTACTTAATTAAGATAAACATTTATCATGACCACAATAATCATCATTCTCATCTACTAGTACAAGTGATTGCTTAACGAGAACTGCATGGTGTATATTAATTCACTCCATTTACTATTGATCCCAGCTTAGCTGTGGGACATCTTATACACTAGTCAAGTACTGAAATTACATCAGGTCAAATAATTGTTCTGTGCACAGCATTCCTATTCTAAATACTTCATCATTAAACCCTTGTGCTAAGGTAGTCACTGTGGGACATGTTTACAAACAGCCTGAAATTTACCAGACATCAAAGAAAATAGAATTTAATAGAATATATCAGTCTCTCAATTACCATAGTAGGAAATGGAGGCTCTATAGATGCTGAGAACAAATCTCTGTAACTAAGTAATTCAGTCACTATTCTGAATCGGTTGAACCAGATTTCAATTAATATTAATGAGAAATATGTTGGAGATAGTTCCGACATCAATCAGAATCTGGGATATGATTTTAAATCTAGAAGCCAAGTAAACTTCCACAAAGGGAAACAGAAGTGTGCGATAAAATATTGCTTAAAAAAGGCACAGGAAAACGATCCAGTCTTACGTGTATCCAAAACATAACCAATGAAAATTGCAGTTTATTTAACACTAATTAAATAAAGTGACAAATTAATAAGGAATTGGTTATGTTTTTATGTTTATCACCTGTGGTAATATGCACACACAATAAGTGATGTCACAAATTCTGAAATAAAGAAGTCTAAAATAGTAAACATTATACTTATTCCACAGCATTAACTCAGTGGTCCCAGTATAACTGTCAGGGTCCCCAAGACCACTGACCATTAAACCAAAAGAATTTAAAAAAAAAACAAACCAGTTTTAAATAAACTTGAATTGAATAATAGACTCCCAAAACCTCCAATAACCACTTGTTTTTATATCTAAAAATGTTTTTCTTCTTTTCTGACATAATACAAAAAATCCCCATGAAATCCCTATAAAAAACGAGCCATTTGCTCACTTCTGCTGATTATCAAAGTCAGTATTTCTGGTACTTTGCTTAATGACCAACTTTTCACAAGTGTTTTTTTTTTAATAGACAGCCAATTACAAGCAGCCAGCATGAGAAAATAATTGTGATTGGCTAGCCTGGGCTGGTTTTCACTAAGGAAGAGGGGCACCCAGGGCCTGTGAAAGGCTTCTCAGCACCCTAGGCAAAGCTTCAGCCTGTTGTCACTACTCTCCCAATACCTATTTCACACATAGGGGAAGGGTGGAACGGATCTTACTATCCGCAGCCAATGAAGATGGCTGGTCACAGAGGAAGAGCTAGCCACCGAGGACCATGCATGTTCCCCTTAAACCAGCTCTGGGGAGGCACCTCAGTGGCGCTACCCAAGACCTACAACTTAGGGAGCTGCCTACACCTACCTAATGGTACAAAATTAATTTCAAATATTGTTTATGAACCATTATCTTTTGACATGTTGGTTTTGAACAAAATATTGCATTAAAATAATTCAACTTGAAAATAATGTAGGTGTCCCTGATTTATTAAGTCTACAAATATTAAATGATTATGCTTTATTGCTTTATTCTCAGAGTGAACATATACAATTTGGTTTCACTATCTCACTGGTGCATTGGTAACACATGCAGACTCTCTTTTAACTAACTCCACCCTTGATTTCCCCTTTGAGTATTTGAACAGAAGGCCTTCCCACAAGCATTATAATCTTCAACTAGATTAAATATCGAGGTTCCATTTAAAGCTTCTGTTTAAGGCTTTAAGCAGAATGAGATCCATAATATTAGGTCCATGTCCAGGGCCAGTGTGAGCTCCCTAGGTGTCCTAACTCCTTGGGCAACCAACACCCTTATGTATGGTCCCCTCAGGTACTGCCTACCTTTTCTTATCTTCTTGGGAGTATAGCATTATAGTTCAGCCAACCGATGACCAGCATGGAGGAGCAGCAGCCAACAGCCGCACAGATAAGAAGCTGCCAGCTCCTGCCCTTCATGTCTTTTGCTCTTAGTGTAGGAGCTACAGGGACATTAAAAACTCTGAATAAGTGATGTTAAGTTATGTTATGTCACTTATTCAGTGATTTAGGCACCATGTAGTTTTGCCTAATGGTAACACCGCCCCATCCATGTCTCCTCAATTTGATAAACGCCTGCGACACCAGTTTTAGAATGTTGAAGGCCGTTATTTTAGGATCAGTGAGAATTGAACTATTAAAAGTATATGATATCTAGTACCTCTCTTGAAAGCTTCGGTGGAAGACCAATACTATATATATATATATATATATATATATATATATATATATATATATATATATATATATATTATATCCCACATTAATCTAAATTATTACTTAGAGCTTGCAAAAAAGAGACTCATTTATTTAGGACTATAATATATACATTGTGTATGATCCTAGCATGAATATCTCTCAATGGCTACACACTTCTCAGACAGCACTAATATGCACTGTATTATTGTCGACAGATAAGATTTTCCTAAACAAAAGATTTTACCTTTTTTGAATATTTAATGATGTGTCCTTTAGTAATCAATGTTAGCATGTTACTATAGCATCTAAAGCCTCTTAAATGGTATTTACTTTGAATATGTACAGTGGGCCATTGTTTATATTAGTTACATATCTAGTAGATTGGGTAGGTATATTATTTTACAGTGATTTTTTTTAAGCGGTTTCTTTACACATGAATATTTATGGAAAACATTTTACACAGCCTTAACAGGCTTAATTGAAAGGCATCCAAGTAATAATTATGTAACACTGAAAAGTATGGAAATTTGCATTAACTCCCCAAATTGCACTCATTACAAAATAGTTTTTGAAATTGATACCAATCAGTATCAATGGGGCTTGGTAAAAAACATATTTAGTGTTTGCAACAGACTAGATATAGTTAGATAAATAGCACTTGATTTGTCCTATTACTACATATTATAGAAAATTTACCTCTTATTAATAAAATGTCACTTAAGATAAAGTGAAAGAACCTACCTGCTGGTTTGGCCTATCCTGATGAAATATCAATGTGCCAAAATAAAGTGAATATTTTTATGGCATAAAAAATACTGATTGATCAAAACTATTTTTGTAACAGTAGATTCCAATTTATAATGGATGAGATAATTAAAACATTCACTTCAGAAGGGCCAGCACAGGTCAGCGGAAGAGCATCTGGTACTTAAATTCTATTTATTATAGAGGAATAAAACTAATGACTCATTTTACCACAGCAGAAAAAATATAAATCAAGTAAACTACATAAAGGGAATGGACCACATTACTTACCTGCCTATGCAAAATCATTAAACATAACACAATGCAATCATGGCCATAAAATCCCACTACCCAGAGTTTGCAACGGAGAATGCAGAACAAATTTGACCAGTCCTATATTTATGGACATTTAGCACCCTGAAGTCTAGCAGAAGGAACAAACTAAGTTGCATCTATCATCATCATCATCATCAGCTATTTATATAGCTCCACTAATTCCGCAGCGCTGTACAGAGAACTCACTCACATCAGTCCCTGCCCCATTGGAGCTTACAGTCTAAATTCCCTAACATATACTCACACAGACAGACAGAGAGAGACATCATACAGGGTATACACACACACACACACACACACACACATTTATTGCTATGATGTTTTGAGGACCTATGTTTGGAACATGCCTTATAGGGACACTCCTTTCCTAATGTCCTGTCAACAGGAGGATCAAATGAGTATGTTTAGGGTCTGTTTTTCCCCACATGAGATTTTCAGTTTGACTGAATTGACACTGACTGCCTTGTGGGGAAAGATTCATATATTCCGGCCATCTGAGGACATCCATACATTCACATACACTGACCCCTAGTCATGGCCAGTCAAACAGGTTACTGTCCAGGTCAAACACTGTGTATTGTTTCAACTCACTTTTATTTCTCTTTACAGTTGTGTATCCAGTTCTTTATGTATCATTTCACAACCAACCAGTTTCGATGTCTCAGTGAGATTAGTTCATCCAAGATACTGTACATGCGCTACAATCATGCTTTCCAGGATCTATGCATATGCTTCTCCACAGCTTAGATCTCATCTCTGTATATGCTCGACCTTGAATATGGGCGTGTGTATGCCTGATGTACGTGCTTTATGGTTTTTTTATACACTTATTTATGGCCACTCTAATATTCCACAAATTGAAACCTGTCTCCAAAATGTTTTTTTCTTTCTAGCCCTCACCCTACTTCTTCTTTCATGCAATCTTACAATTTAACCAAATGGGTATATTATACATACATGCACACATGGAATAACATCAGGATAAAGTAAAACGAACATAGCCTCCTATCTTTCTGATCGTATAACTATCTCAGACATGTTAGTTACTAATATGTGGTATTCATACACTCAGGAACATAAGGATATTGCATTTTGGTGTAAATATTTGGGGTTGCACTAATTTGGTGAAAGTAATTATGGGAAGGATCCCGAAAAAAAATATTCTTATCCGTTTTCTCATTATTCACCCATATAAGGTCCATAAAATAAAACTATATATTCTAGTACATTACCAAAAGAAAGCCCTATCTTTCCTGAGAAAAACAGTATACAAATTATTTGTGCTGACCTAAATAAAAGGCAGATCATCAAAATGTAAAAATTGGTCCGGCTCTAATTAGATCCATTTAAATTGCCCACAATAGCAGTCATATGAAACAAGTGCTGTAGTAATAATTAAATATAATACAATTGGCGACCATTGAAGTTATTTTACTGTAGGTGCATTTTACAAAACCATTCATGACAATTTCATTGCCTGCAGTATGATGTAAAAATAATCAAACATGTATTTTAAAAATGTTTTTCTTCATGTTTGTTTTTTTCTTGTTATTGGAGGTTTTTTTCTAATGGAAAGGGGAGGATAAAATGCACCTATCCTATTACTGCTCTGTGACTACATGTGCACCATACACATACTAATACACACCTGCAAAGCGCATCAGTTTGCAATCCTTATCTACCTGCTGCATAAGTGCCCTAAGTGTAACAGTGCCCAAACACTGTCTAAGCACTGCTTACCTCTGACTATCTGTTTGCCCTTTGTTCAATAGCCAGGCCGTTTTTTTTATATGATTATTAGAATATATACATCTTTTTCCATGTTTGCAAAATTCTGTAAGCGTCTTATTTCTGTTTTTACAATTAGCTTTGTTTTAATTTAATACTAATTGTATTATGTTGTAAATTCATATTGAAGTACTGATTTTTATCAATGTACTAAATGAAATTTCCTAGATATGTGAGTTGTAATTTAAAATATAAAGTTACTTTTGTCTAATTCCGAGCCAAGCGTCCTAGCTGCATGTACAATGTCCATGTTGTAGATGAGCCATGTCGTTTCACATTGTGCTGATTTCTTTGGGTCTAGCGGCGAATTAATTAACATGATACAGAAAAGGGAGCACAATTGCCGAACTCCTCACTTTAAGCCCTCATACTCTTTTCTTCTCTATTATTGCACCAAATTATTTAATTGGGTCTCTGCGATTGTGTAGAGACACAGAAAAAAAGGCAGCCTATTGTAAGAAGCCTTACAAGTATAATGCAGTATCAAATTCAATTCCCATCAACAGTGCTTGCTGCTAAAAGCTTGTACTGTGGCTGCAGATTAATGAAGATCTGCATTGAGCAAAGTGGTGGTCGCAGAGACATCATTTTTCTCCAATAGAAGTCCCATTCTTCAAGAACAATAGAAGTATAGAAAAGTGCTAGTCTGTTTATGGATGGAAATAAATCAAAATGAATAAGAGCCCTGATGGAAACAGTCTGAAAGCAGCAGAGTGGAATTCTGAAAACACTTTGTTTTCTGATGACTCTTTTTCCCATAATCCCTCTAAAGACTACTTGAACACTGAAGTGAAGGACGCATGTTAAAAAGAAAGCACAAGTTTTAAGCAATCAGTTTCTGAATATGAATGGCTACACCAATCAAAAGGAGCTTAGTCTCATGGGACTAAAGTTTAAAGGGAAACGACTGTTAAATTTTATGCTGTTGCCATCTAAAAATATATTTTACAATTAATACGTAAATATGTATAACAAAACAAAAAACTTTTTTAACACTTTAGATAGTGACCTCCTCATCCCTCTCCCCTATGCACTCATATTTACCTCACCCAGTAAGCAAATGTAAAAATTATGCATAAATATGACTTATAAAATAATCAATACAATAAATTAAAAAGCAAAAAAGACAAATAAAATTTACTTGGGTGCAAAAAAAATTGCATACTTATTTTTCATCTTTTTAGCCATATCCTTGCCATCCCTTTTTTTCAATCATAAACGATTAGTAACATGAGTGCTTTGGACATATATTTGCAAGTATAATATTGAGACAAACAAATAGCCTTTTAAAGCTGAAATATGTACTGGTCCTGGTAGCCAGATTTTCTAGGAGTAACCATGACTATTTTAGAAATATGGCAAATGTTGTCTGAGAGGCATGGTATACACAAGTGGCTATTTGGTAAGTGTATAGTGCAATAAATTCACATATTTGTCTGTAACATGATGTTAATTTTGTATGTATCATGTTTTTTTCTCTAATTAGGACCTGTATGTAGTAATGACATAGACCACTTTTGCTAATATATGTATGGAAACAAAGCTTTCCCTTATGACAGTGGTGCTGCATTAGCAGTGGTGGTGATGTTAACAAAAAATCCAAAAATAACCATCTCATTAGTAATCCCACCACATGGATGCACATAAAGAGAAATATGTAGTCAATGAGACCATCAATTTAGTTCTAGAAGGTGTGCAAAAGATAAATGAATTATCACATAATGTATGCTTGTCCATGCTGTATACTTACACATCTTAGGAACCCTTTTATATTTCTTAGTTCAGATAGATTTAAATTCCCTTAAACAATAAGTATTAAAGATACAGACAATTTTCAGTCATTATGGTTTTAATCACATTTTAATTTTTCTGAAAATGTGATTGTTCTTATTGCAGGAGACAATACATACTCTATGCACACTCTCCTCCCACATTTCCTACATCCAGCCACAGAGCAAGACTTGGCATTTGGTTCGGTGCATGCCTCTACCAGATCAGTCACAGAATGAATGTTTGACATTCTGGAGTGTAAATTTCATTGTAATATTGAGGAACCATCATGTATGCTCCAAAATTTTCATCCATATGACCCTGATGCCATGAACTGCCTCAGGCTACAATTCAGTATCTCCTCTCTAGATGCTGCACTGCCTTTGTCTGATCCTGCCTACAAGGGATTAAGCCTTTGTCATTGCCCTTGAATCCTAATCACCGGTGTCTAGCCTTTGAGAGGCTGCCTTTCCCTGCAATCTGAGCCAGTTCATCAATTGTCACTGCTGCTGGTCTCCCTGTGAAAACTCATGTGATCTGATCCTGACTTGCTCCTTGGTATTTGACTTCTGCTTGTACCTTTGTTTTGCACCTCCCCTTATGAGCCAGACCCCAGCTTCATTTGACCTTGCTTCTACTTATGTATTAATGTGAACCTTGAGACAGTGGGAGAATATGCTGCAATATAATGGTTACCAATGAGAAAAAAGTAATAGATACTCCTCATATAATGAATGCTGAATGCAAACACTGGTCAGCTGTTCTTTACTTAATTGTTTAATTAGATTTGAATATGCTACCCTCCAAACATTTAAGGGAGACCACGCATTTGCCTCCTGCATTCTAACAGTTTTAATAAAATCCAACATATTTGATGTTATAAATGTGCATTATACCATATGGTTTATATTATTCAATATGTTTGTAGATATGCTTAATAAACCTTTTATTACATAAAAACAATCCTATATTATATTAACAACTTGTTTTTTGACAACAGGACCTGCAAAAGGCTATGGTGGAGCCACCTGGCTACGCTGTTGGAGCAGGCCAAGTTGGTGTTCTATTGTTTGGTGGCTTTATACCACTTTAAACCAGCTCTCATTAGTTTGTTGGAGTTACTTTAGCATAGGTAACATAATTTAATTGTTGAACCTGATGATAGAGGCCAAACCCCCGTGGATTTAATTTTGTTGGTGCTGCAGTTCAATTTGCTGGCACTGAATGTCAATTTGCTCATGTTTGGAAAATCACATGCTCGTACTATCACGAATAGCTTATTCTTGGCTTGTATTTTTTTTTTGATAAGCATATGTATCTATGTCTGTCAGTTTTGGGTTTTGTTTTAAGTACGTTTTATTAATAACATCTTATCTTGAACAATGTTAAAAGAAATTCTTGAAAAGTATATTAGCAAGACTTGGCTTGTATTTAATCTTCATACATGTCTTATACTTCATTGATTTTTGATGAAAATGCTTTACATATTTGTCATAATGACTCCATCCAAGTAATATATAGTGGACCTCTGCAATATAAAGATGTCACACATTCTCAAAGAATTTGAATTGCAATTTAATCACCAATATGAAAAAGCCAGCAAAGTTTTAACTAAAAGGCTGTCATACACCATCTGATAATACAATCTGTGAGATCAATACTCTGTAAATAAAAACGCTTGTGAGCAAAACAAACATCAGAAATATCACCAGGTTTCAGCGCAGTTATATCCAGGGTAAGACCATTCCTATCATATGTATTTTGATAATTTCATATAAAAGCAATGTGACTTGTTATTGTATTTTCTAATGTCGCAGTAATATAATGGTCCAAAAATATAATTTAGCATGACACATGATTATATGTAATTTCAAATTAAGTTTTGAAATGTTTTCCAACATCACATGTTAACAGTTTATTGTAAATAATACATATAACTTTGTAAGATACAGATATTTAAACTTGTGGTTTAAGATGAATAGTATGTAAGGTAATTTTTCTTTAAAAAAAATTAAAATGTAACCATATTTGTCAGAAAAACAATTTCTTAATTTTACACAACATTTTAATCAAATGTTAGTGCACAAAGCACAGACAAGTTGTAGAGAAAAAAAAAAGATGTAATTCCTCCAGAGCCGTAACTAGAGATATTAGTGCCCAGGGTGAGATGAACCACTGGCACCCCCGCCCACACCTCTTTACATTCAAGTAAAAAGCCCCAAAACTCCCCAGTAATACATTAATAGCTCCCACAACCACTATCATCCCACAAGTAAAAGAATAGCCCCACCAATAAATCAATAGCCCTTATCCGCATTAAATTAATAGTAACCACCGATAAATGTATAGCTCCTGCTAACTTAAAATACCATACTCACATTAAATTAATAGCCCCACCAATAAATTAATAGCCCTTATTAAACTAACAGTGACCACCAATAAATGAATAGCCCCTACTACTGCTAACCCAATATACCATACCCCCATTAAACAGCCACAGAAATAAATTAATAACCCTTATCCCCATTAAACTAACAGTGACCACCAATAAATGAATAGCCACTACTCCTGTTCACTTAATGTCACGGTTCAATGTAGGAATACAGCTAAGAAGCCACACAATGTTTATTTGCTGAAGGGTACAAACCAGAAGGTGTAATAATGAGCTTGCAGGGAAATGCAGAAGTAAATATCAGGTACACGGCTGATGCAGGTAAGCAGGTGGTATGGAGAGATCCCAAGCAGCAGGTAACCCAGAAGCACAGCAGAATGGGAAGCAACAACAGCATGTAACAACAATAACCAGCAATGTATGCTGGGAGTGACAGATATATATAGGGAAACACCCAGGTGCAAGGAATAATTAGTGCGGCAAGGTTAACTCCTAAAAGACAAGAAGCAGGCACAATAGCAGCACCTCTGGTGATCAGAGGTACTGCTGCTAACACACAATAATAAAGTATAATAGTCCTGGATGCAGAAGCTGGCAATACAAAACAACAAGCTGCAGGCAGATCGTGACAGTACCCCCTCCCTTAAGGGCGGATTCCAGATGCCCAAATCACCAAAAGGGATTGAAAGTGTCAGAGTCATAGTCCACTATGGGGGGACCCGCATGCAAGTCCTTGTCCAAGGGCAGAAAGGCAAAGGAGACCAGGCCAGATGGAAGTTCAGTCACCGCAGACGCTGCTCTGTTATTAACAAGCTTTGGTTCGGAGGGAATATGTGAAGCAGAAAACCTCAGAAGGGCACTAAATTGGGAAATGTGCCCCTCAAAGAAAGGTAACGGCTCAGACTTGGCACCCTCAGCAAAGGATGGCTCGAACTTGGTGGCAGACTTGGCAGGAGGCCCGGACTGGGCGGCAGACTTGGTGGCAGGCCCGAACTGGGCTGCAGACTTGGAGGGGACAGCACTATAAGAAGCCTCTGGGCAGACAGCACTGTGGGAAGCCTCGGGGCAGACAGCACTGAGAGAAGCCTCAGAGCAGACAGCAATGTGAGAAGCTTCAGAGCAGACAGCAATGTGAGAAGCCTCAGAGCAGACAGCAATGTGAGAAGCCTCAGAGCAGACAGCAATGTGAGAAGCCTCAGAGCAGACAGCAATGTGAGAAGCCTCAGAGCAGACAGCAATGTGAGAAGCTTCAGAGCAGACAGCACTGTGAGAAGCCTCAGAGCAGACAGCACTGTGAGAAACCTCAGAGCAGACAGCACTGTGAGAAACCTCAGAGCAGACAGCACTGTGAGAAGCCTCAGAGCAGACAGCACTGTGGGAAGCCTCAGAGCAGACAGTACTGTGAGAAGCCTCAGAGCAGACAGCACCAAGTGGTAACTCGGACTACACCACATGGAGTGGAAACTTGGTCTGAACCGCATGGAATCGCAATTCGGGCTGAACCGCATGGAATCGCAACTCGGGCTGAATCTTATGCAAAGTTTCAGGAGAGGACTGGAGGGACAGGGCCCTCTCTGGAGCAAGCTGTAAGGGCAACGCCCCCTCTGAAGCAGGCTGTAGCTCAGGAACAGAGTCAGCGACTGAGGACTCTTAACTGGAGGCAGCGGCTGGGGACTCAGAACTGGAGGCAGGAGCTGAGGACTCGGAACTGGAGGCAGCGGCTGAGGACTCGGAACTGGAGGCAGCGGCTGAGGACTCGGAACTGGAGGCAGCAGGTGGGGACTCGGAACTGGAGGCACCGGCTGAGGTCTCAAAACTGTAGGCAGAGGCTGAGGACTCGGAACTGGAGGCAGCGACTGAAGACTCGGAACTGGAGGCAGCGACTGAAGACTCAGGACCAGGCAGCCTCGGGACAGGCGGCATGAGCTGGCACCACTGGAAAGGCGGCTGGAGCTGGCGCCTCAGGACAGACGGTTGAAGCTGACACCTATGGACAGGCGGCTGGAGCTGGCACCTCAGGAGTGGTAACTGGGGTTAGCAGGTTGGGCATCACCCCAGGGAGCAGAAGAGGTTGTAATGTGGGAACAGGAAGTGAAGAGTACACAAATCCAGGATGTGGAGAGGAAACAACAAAAGATAGTTCAGTAAACTGTCGTGGTCTGTGGAGAGAACAGTCCTCTAAGAAGTGTACATTACTGGCACATGAGACACAATTTGTTAGCTATTTTGCACAGCTGCTCCTCTTCGGTCAGATGGGGGTGTGGACCATCTGTGAACCGGGAATTTGTTACACCATAGTTCTTAGTAACTTGCCAGTTTGTAGAAGCACAATTAAGAGGTGCTGTTTGCACAGATTCCACAGCAGAGAAGGTTGGTTGAGACAAATCAGCTGCTTCTGCATTAGGAGAGACAGAATCTGCCAGTCTCCTGAATGGGTCCACAAGTAAACCAGAAAATTTAGGAAGCTGAGAACATAGCAGGACTATGTCCATTTGTAAAGTCTTTAGCAGTGGCAATTCCAAGATTGGTAAAACAGACATGTTGCAAAAAACAAATGAAAATTAATTGCAGAAAAAGGTCCCAGAATAAAAATCTTTCACACGACCCCTAAGCAGTTTTTGTAGGCTGGTTATACTGTGACGGTTCAATGCAGGAATACAGCTAAGGAGCCACGAATAGGATGAAAACACACAATGTTTATTTGCTGAAGAGTACAAACCAGAAGGTGTAATAATGAGCTTGCAGGGAAATGCAGAAGTAAATACGAGGTACACGGCTGATGCAGGTAAGCAGGTGGTATGTAGAGATCCCAAGCAGCAGGTAACCCAGAATCACAGCAGAATGGTAGCAACAACAGCATGTAACAACAATAACCAGCAATGTATGCTGGGAGTGACAGGTATAAATAGGAAAAACACCCAGGTGCAAGGAATAATTAGTGCAGCTAGGTTAACTCCTAAAAGACAAGAAGCAAGCACAATAGCAGCACCTCTGGTGATCAGAGGTACTGCTGCTAACACACAATAATAAAATCTAATAGTCCTGGAGGCAGGAGCTGCCAATACAAAACAGCAAGCTGCAGGCAGATTGTGACACTTAATAGACCATATTCCCATTAAATTAATAGCCCTAATAATAAATTAGTAACCCCCACTACTATTAAATTAATAGAACCAACTCCTATTAAATTAATAGCCCCTATGATAAATTAATAACCCTTCAGCTAAATTAATAGCCCTTTCATTATTAAATTAATAGCCTTTACCAATACATTAATAGCCCCTAACCCCATTAAATTAATAGCCTGTGAGGACGGACAGAGAGACTGACAGGCTGAGTAGGAGACCGAAGGGAAGGGGAGACACGCATGCTGAGGGGGAGACAAAAGCAAGGTAAGAAGGGAGAGAGATACACACAACGGGTAGACCAGACTTAGGTAGGAGCGTCCTGTGCTACACTGCACAGGAGCACATTAATGTCCCTATGTGCCCCTTCATTTTTGTGTAGCCTTCTTTTTCTGCCCCTTTGTTTTTCTGTAGCCCTCTCTTTCTGCCCCCCTCATTTTTCTGTAGCCCTCTCCTTTTGCCCCCCCTTGTTTTTCTGTAGCCCTCTCGTTCGGAGCGTTCTATGAGAAAAAGAGCACTATATATATATATATATATATATATATATATATATATATATACATATATATATATATAGCTATATATACATATATACATATATAGATATATATATATATATATATATATATATATATATAGATAGATAGATAGATAGATAGGTATACATATTAATATACATATACATTAAGGAGAGTCCAGGTGAATCCAAATGATTCTCATGAGAACAGGTGAGTCCAGGGTAAAAGAGGCCCGGAAAAATCAGATGAGTCCAGAGGGTAAATGTATCAAGCTGAGAGTTTTCCAGCGGGTTTCATCATCATCAACATTTATTTATATAGTGCCAGCAAATTCCGTAGCGCTTTACAATTGGGAACAAACATTGATAAAACAATACTTGGTAATACATACAGATAGAGAGGTAAGAGAACCCTGCTTGCAAGCTTACAATCTATAGGACAATGGGAGTTAGAAACACAAGGGCATGTGCTACATCATATTGCACAATGGACCAGCTAGAACGCAAAGGTAAAAGTATTGAGTGGGCTGCGTGTGTTGCAATGTTGGTCAGAGGGTTGTTGTCTTGCGTTAGCTGTGTAGAGGACGGTAATAGGGTAATCTAGGGAAATTAAGATGGTGGTTGAGGAATATCATAACCTTGTCTGAAGAGGTGGATTTTCAGTGAACGCTTGAAGGTTTGAAGACTAGAGGAAAGTCTTATTGAGCGTGGGAGGGAATTCCACAAAGTGGGTGCAGCCCAGAAAAAATCCTGTAACCGAGAATGGGAGGATGTGATGAGAGTGGAGGAGAGACGTAGATCTTGTGCAGAACGGAGGTGTCATGTGGGGAGATATTTTGAGACCAGTGAGGAAATGTATGTCTGTGCAATTTTGTTGATGGTCTTGTATGTTAGTAGAAGAATTTTATATTGGATTCGTTGAAATACAGGCAGCCAATGTAGAGACTGACAGAGTGGCTCAGCAGAGGAAAAACGGTTAGTAAGGAAAATCAATCTAGCCGCTGCATGCAAAATAGATTGTAGTAGTTCAAGTCTGACTTTGGGAAGACCAGTAAGGAGGGAATTGCAATAGTCGATGCGGGAGATGATGAGTGCATGAATTAATGTTTTTGCAGTGTCTTGTGTCAGATATGTGCGTATTTTGGACATGTTCTTTAGGTGTATGTAACATTATTTAGATATAGAGTTGACAAACCAATCAGATTCTAGCTATCATTTATTTAGTATATTCTACAAAATGATAGCTAGAATCTTATTGGTTGCTATAGGCATCATCTCCACTTTTCAAACACGCCGAAAAACTCTCAGCTTGATACATTTACCCCCAGAAGTCCAGAGTATTAGGGAGAGAGTTCAGGTGAACGAGTACAGGTGAGTCTAGGAGTACAGGTTATCGGGGAAAGTTCCAGTTGAGAAGGGTGAAGGGTGGTTGGCAACAGAGGATGACAGTTAGTGGATGTAGTGGGTTGAACGGCGGGATAAATGGGCATGGTCGGACTGGGCAACCGGGGCACTGGGCTATCCCCCGGTAGGCCCCGACCCTGATCGCTCCACCTCTTTGTTGGTGGGAAAGCAGAAAACTTTAAAAAAAGTAAAAAAAAGAATACTCACGTGACCGTGGCAGAGGAGTCGGGAAGAAGACAGAAGAGAAGAAAGAAGCCGATAGAAACGGTAAGTGAAGAAACGGAAGTAAGGGGGGAAAATGGCAGAGTGGAGGGGGAGCACGGCAGAGTGAAGGGGGAGCACAGCAGAGTGAAATGAGGCAGAGCGATTAGGGGGCATGGCAAAGTGAAGGGGGAGCATGGCAGACAGTGAAAAGGGGGAGCATGGCAGAGTGAAGCAGGAGCATGGCAGCGAGTGCACAGGAGGAGCATGGCAGAGAGTGCAAAGGGGGAGCATGGCAGAGTGTGAAAAGGAGGACCACAAACAGCATGGCAGAGTGTGAAAGGGGGGCCAAAGCATCATGGCAGAGTGTGAAAGGGGGACCAAAGCAGCATGGCAGAATGTGAAGGGGGGCCAAAGCAGCATGAGAGAGTGTGAAAGGGGGGCCACAGCAGCATGGCAGAGTATGAAGGGGGGCCAAAGCACCATAGCAGAGTGTGAAGGGGAGCCAAAACAGCATGGAACAAGGTGATGAAGGGGGGCCAGGAGAAGGGGGGGGCAAAAGCAGCATGGAGGGTGCAGAGTAATCATAAGGAGGCACAGCATGGTGATGAAGGGGCACAGTAATGTGTGTGTGATGGCACAGCGGGCTTGTGGCAATGTAATGTGTGTGATACATAGTGGTTAAATAATGGGTGCTATTTTGTTTGTAGGATGAAGGTGGGGCAATTTAATTGTACAGTGGTGACTATTAATTTAAGATGGAGTGGTTTGGGGGTTATTAATTGACTGTGGGGCTTAGTTTGCGGAGCATGAGGTCTATTTATTAAATGTGAATAGGAATTATTTAATGGTATTGATGGTTGCGGGAAATAGGTATATTTATTATACGTAAATGCAATTAATTTATTGCAGTGGCTGTCTGGAGGGAGGGAAATATGTTTATTACATGGGAATACTATTACTTTAATGTTGGGGCTGGAGGAAGGCCTAAGTATTAGTTGTGGGTCCTAATAATTTAACGTCATGGCTGTTTGGAATTTTTTGTACCCACTATTTTCTCCAAATAGGGCCCCCCAACTTTCCAGGATCCAGACAAGCCGCAACTAAAGAAACCAGCAGCCACAGGTGGTAAAAGTGACAAGAACAGGTAGGACAGTCTGTAAAATGTTCTGCGTCTAGTGCAGGCTTGGCTAACCTGTGGCACTCCAGGTGTTGTGAAACTACAAGTCACAGCATACCCTTCCAGCAATAAGCTGCTATATATTGGCAAAGCATGCTGGGGCTTGTAGTTTCACAACACCTGCAGTGCCACAGGTTAGCCAAGCCTGGTCTGGTGGGACAATCCCTATTTTTGGTGTCTGTTCTGCCCAATATAAGGGACAGGTCAAGACTGTGTAGTCTTTATATACACACTGCATTCTTTATATAGTACACTATGGTGCTAGCTGTCCTTCGAGGGCTGACTACTCCCCCTCTAGTGTCTGGTCTTGCCTCTATGATGGCTGGCCACACCCCCTCTGGTGGGCTCCTAGCATTGCAGTCCCCCGGTGGGCCCTTCATATCCCAGTCCAACACTGTAAATGGGAAAAGAGGTGGAAGGTTGGATGGGGTGCAGAGCAGGGACCTGGAGCCAGGAGAGAGAAGGGCATGGAGGAGACCAGTGGTGGAAACCAGGGTGTAGGAAGTGGGAAAAAATGAGCAGCAGGGTTATTGATGGATTCAGGGAGTCGATGGAAGAGCAGATGGAGAAGCAAACAGGACGGGTAGGGATCCAGGTCATGGAGTGAGATGGAGGCGGAGCAGTGTAGGACAGGCACAAGTCGCAGTCTGTATAATCAGAGACCGTCGGGTCCAGTTCAGTTTGGAGGGGCCAGGGTGTCCGGAGGCAGCAAGCTGGCCATCAGAAAACAGAGCAGAAGGTATCAGGCAACATGGGGCAGCAGGACAAAAGGATTCGGAAGCAGGAGACCACAGGTCCGGATCGGCTAGATGGGGAGAAGTCCCAAGCCACATGCTGGAGTAGGTGGCAACAGCAGCATCCAGGAATCAGAGCACCAAATATCCTTTTTACAAAAGTAGGTTAAACCATAGGATTTTGGGATATTATGACCACAGGGAAAGACTTATTGCCTTCTGCTCTATAAAGTAAACCAATGATTTTTGCCTTTGTGCATAAACATAAATTAAAATTGCATGATTCAAAATTCAATAACCTCAATTATAAAAAATGATGGATGAATTCTGTATTTATATATATATATATATATATATATATATATATATATATATATATATATATATATATATAATGTTTCATCCTATATATATGTGTGTGTGTGTGTGTGTGTATATATATATATATATATATATATATATACACACACATGTATATAGGATAACAACCAGGTTTACCTTTGCTTTTTTAAATAAATTAAACGTGCTCTAAATACAGAATTCATCCATCATCATTTATAATTGGGGTTATTGAATTTTGAATCATGTGGACAGATTGTAGATTCCAAACAATAGATCCAATTGGCACACTGTATCTAATTGGCTAAAATAGGGAATGACAGTTGGTATAAAAACTATTGTTCTAAAATACCTAATATAAATACTATATAGTGATAGTAACCAATTTCTTGAACTGAAATGCAGCTGTCTAGGGTTGTGCGATCCTACTGCACTTGGCAAACACATGGAAAATAATAAATGACAGCACTGTATCTGATCAAGGAAAAGACAAAATGCTGAAAAGTGTAACAAAATATAACAATTTATTTGTTGCACACAATGATAATAACCAGTATATGTTCAATATATAAAAAAACAAGTAAGAGCTTGTGAAATTCATTAACATCATACACAAATATAGATAATATTAAAGTAATTGTATTGTTTTAAAATAAGCATTGCCCAATCAATTGTATGTGTTTCCAAAGCACAAAGTGATTTATTTTAGCAGATGTAAATAGTCAACAATTCAATACATTATTATATTATGATAAAGTACAGTACAGCCAATACCAAAAGATAAATACATACCAATGCTATCGCATGCGGTCGCTGCGCACCCACGGGACCCGGTGGACAGTATATCTGTTAGAATACTGTGTCAGAGTTGACTGAGAGCCAAAGGGTGTGCAGCTATGATTATCTACAGTACAGTGTTACACTTGAACAATAGAGATGACATAGATTGTTTCTATAGGTCCAGACATTGGGTGGGTCCAGGGTAAACAGATCATAGGTTGATTCAATCTAAGGAATCCAAAGGTGGGGGTCGTCTCTCCAGGGGGTTTGCTCCTTTCATAGCCAGCATCATACAAAGGATTATTCCCTAATATCAATAACTAAAGTATGCAATGTGCGATCTCTTCGCCGACTGCACCGGACAGCTGCTGATGAATAGGGTTTCAGTATGATACCAGACATGCCACCTTTCCCACAACCTGAACCATATATATCACTGAAGTGTACGTATAATCATTATATATATATTTATATATATATACTACTAATAAACCAAATATTATCTGCTCATAAATTACAGTGTAACGAAACCAATATGAATCCGAATTATATAGATAACTAAATGTTGTAATGCGAGTGTGTGCGTGCGTATTTTACCGTGCGATCGCATCACGCCACGTGTTACGTGGCGTACGCTTTGCAATCGCACGGCAAACCAATATTAAACCAATATACTTTTGTTCATCCAATTATATGACTTCGACAGTCCACCCTTTGATAGTACAATAAACTATCGCCTTAAAGATGTTATATGCAGGATCTCAGTACCACGTTTCATTGTTATGTAATGCAAATCCCCCTTGGTGTATGACCACGCTGTTTGTAGATCTAAACAAGTTATCATAAGAGAGAGTCTTAATCCTCTAAACGATTCCTTCTTTTACTATAGACCGTACATTTTTGGAGATTGGAGATAACCTTTTGTATGCCCTTCAAGGGGGCAATAAAACACTTAATACATTATTTGGAAAGGTACAGGGTACAATAGAACATGTATCAGCTATACATAATTCTCTACTACAGTTCTTCAAGTTTAACAGGTTCTTCTGTCCAACGCATGTCTTTAAGCTCAGAATACATTTAAACACTTCATGTTCATCAATAGCATCATCCTATGTCTATCAATAATGTCATATGCAATCTCCTTCAGCTTGCGTTAATATACACACTTCTAATAATGTCATCAGTTCTTTTCATCAACACTTGTGGGCGGGCTATTGTCTGTTCGTTCTTTCCAGTCTCCCAATACTCAGATTTAACAGTGATCGGCTTGCAAAGCATTGGGAGACTTCAGACTAAGGGACCTAGGTGTCGTACTTTTTCCCCTAGTGACCTCCCACCCATAGTTCGGGTACCTCAAGAATATTTAGTGGAAAGAGAACTAATCCTACTTGATATAATCACTGAGGCACGTGTGAGCACACCCAGCACTTTGTTTGGTCTAAAACCTTACCCTCCCAAGAATGATAATCATTCTCAAGGATGCCTGCTCAAGTCCGAATATTACTGGACTGGCATCGCTGGGTGTATCTCTTTTCTAACCATGGGGTTGCCGTACTTACGGACGTAATGCTACTCAGGCAATAGCCCCTCGCACTTTCTCCAAGCTCCGAGGTTTCCAAATTTTCCTTTACCCCTGAATTGAATAGAGTAATTGGCTGGACCAATTATGCTACTAACTTCTCCTTCCTCCCCAATACCTCCTTATCATTACCTGAACCAGTCTCTGTCACCTGCTAATAATCAAAAGAATTAACCGTCCTGAGAAGAGAATCAAATCAGAGAACACAAAACAGGAAAAACTACAACTTCATGCTGGACAACAGTCTTAGCCTTTGGCTCAGGTGCTACTAACTGCATTCGAGGCCTTCCAGAACAGACTCATGAGTGCCCTTGGACCCTTCTCTGAGTGTTGGCCCCTCTGCAGTGGGTGGAATGGGCACCGGTGTGTCTCTGCTACCCTTGAAGCCGTGATGCTGGTAGCCTACACCTGGTACCCGTCTGTCAAATAACTTGAGCCTAAGAAATTTCTGCTCCACAACTTACTCTCCCGATCCAACATCCTAACAGTTAGTGTGACCTTTCAGGAAACAGTGTTTTGGACGTTCTTGGTTGCTGTCTCACTATTTACCTTCTCTCAAGGTCTAACCTAGCCTCCCAGTTACAATCTCATCTCACAAGGGGTCAAGAACATTTTAAAAACTGACTGGTTAGGAGTCTGCCCAGGAGTGACCTTTTGGTAGCGGGAAAGGACTAGTGGCCGCAGCTATCAGTCACTTCAATCAAGTTCCAACTCTTAATCTATTCAATTCGTTCTACCGAGTACCGTTACTTTATGTTCACACTGGTTTATGGCTAATTTAAAGTATGTGATTTGTTACCACTACTCATACATGATACCTCTATTATCAATAACATGAATACCCCTATCATCTATTATAACTCTAGGACTATCACATTGAATAACAAAAGTTCTGAGTATGACACAGTAATACATTAGACACATTTCAATACACCTTTACCCAGACATTTTTCATTGGTACACCTGTGTATACTTGAGGATCCTGCATGGTGGTAATTGGATGACGTGTATTTGTTTTACCTGGAGGAAAACCCATCAGCAGGAGGGATATGGGATGGCTCTATTGGTATCATTTTCCTGACATTCTCTTAATTAAGATAGGACGTTGCCGTCCTACTAGTTTGAGACAAAATATCTGGTGCATCCCAATATACTCTTACCAGCTTGCACATACCTTCTGTACCCAGCTGAGCCAGACCATTTGCTGCCTCCTCTGGGACTGGGAGATACCCTCTGGGAGCTACTGGTCTACCTTGTCCATCTCTCCAGTGTCCACCAGACTCCTCACCACATCTCTTCACCTTCCAGACAGTTTATTCCTCAGGTAACACAAATCTTAATATATTAACCAATATGTGTATGTGTGCATGTGTGTGTGTTCACATTTTAAAACTAAAACAATACAACAAAAAACAAAACAAAACATAGATTTGTTAACTGTCACATAAAACCCTGCTGTCTATTTGACAGCTATGTTCGCCCTGGTGTGACAGCCATATATGGTCGTGTGTGTAAGTGTGGACCTTACTAGCAGCTACTTCAGTTGGTAACTGTGTCACTGTATAAAGTCCTCTATGTAGTGTCCTAATCATGTGCTGGTATTGCTATAAAACAATTTCTCAGTCACCTCAACATCGCCCCCTAGACTAGAAAAATGCTGAAGACCAATGTATATCAATCGATTTTCCCTCTGCCAACTCACATGTCATTCTCAGTACCTCACATTCAGCTACTTGACTAAGTGGGAAAGGCAAAGGGGTCTATTTCTATAACACTTTCTTCAAATATAACAGTATCCAGTACATGCCTGTCTAACAGTGAAAAAAATATAAAACATGAAAATTCTACATTTTCTAGGGTTTCACATTATGTCGTATCTTGTGGTAAAAATCCTACTCCAATATTCTATACAGAGATGCATATCTGTATGCCTAACCTCCAGCAATCTCCTATCCACCCTTTGTGCCTCCATATAAAGGCACATTTTTGTACAGGAGGCACGAATCATAAAACAAAAAAAAACAAAAACAGATATGCAATCTATAAAACATGAATCGTATTTCCACAACAGAACCTTTCTGCTTAAAATCAGCAGTTTCTATACACATGAAAACAAAACCCCTGACTGTTTCTGTAACTCATGTCAATCTAGTGTGTGTATCTCTGAATTTGTCTTATGTAAAAAAATAAAAAAAAATATGTCTTAGCCCCATTGTTGAGACTGTGTCTGATTTTATCTCTACCAGAGCAGAGAGAGAGAGAGAGAGAGAGAAATAGACTAGTGTTTATGTAAAGAATGAGAAATAAGAAAGCAATGAATGATGGGAATACAAAGATTTGAATACAAACATACATGCAGAAAGGGGGATTTTTACAACAAAATGACAGCTGGATTGAACTCTGACTCTATGGGGAAATGGCTGTATTCATTTAACTATGATCCCTCCCAAGAATGACTAGGGGGTCTTAACCGTGCAATCCAGTGTCGTCCGTCATTTGTTCATTAAGAACTCGGTATCTCATTGACTACATACCTTTTCAACGGACTTTCCTAACTTATAATAGAGAAATGTAAAAACTAACTGTTGATGACTCATCTGAGATACATAAACGATATTTTGGAGAAAAGTATGTATATACTTCATTGTTGGATAATTATTCTCAGCCAAACAAATTATCATGAGACACTGCAGCCTAAAACAAAGAGTGTTCCATTTGTCTATTGTTAATTAGTCTTTCAAGAGTAATTCTTCTATTTCTCTATCTCACCCCTTTTAAAGACTAAGTCTATATATCTTCTGTGTACCCTTATCTGTGAGAAGAAAAACAAGATAGTCATCTTAAAACAGCAAACAGAACAAACATTTCCATTCTTTACCATCGGCTAGCGATTAGGAAAGCAAACATTTGACAACATAAAACAAAACAAGCAAAAACAACAACGATTACCTTTTAAAATCAGTTTCTTTCTACACTTTGCACCTTAATACTTACCACAGTTTTAACCTTTACTTTGTCTAGTTGTAGGATTACAGGTCTGACCTGAACTCTAGAGTTGATTATTGCTTTCACGCACAGCATTTGCTGCTATAACATGTGCGGGCAGGTGTGAGTTTTCTAGTCTATGTGAATTCCTTCTTGGATGATATCTACGTGACCCACCCCTATGTTTATTGTCTCTTTCCTTTTTACAATCTCTCCTAATGTGTCCTTCTTCTCTGCAATTGTAACATCTCACTATTCTGGGTTTCCTGTTATGTGGGTTGTATGCTGGTGGTCGTGTGTGCAGTCCCTTTAATGCTGGGATACTTACCATCATTACCCTATCACTTAGTGTCTCTTTCTGTTTATTTTTATCATGTCCTATAGCTGACTCCCTGAAAACACTTGCAGTACTTCCTCTCCAGTATGGTAATGAAGTTTGCACCCTTCTTTTCAAGTTTTCCCTGAGTTCATCCATTAGAACTTTAACAGCAACCTCTCTGTAGGGTACATTATCCTTTATGTCTGATACCCCAGTATATTTGGCCATCGCTATCAGAGCCCTGCAAAAATAGTCTGTTGCTTTTTCACTATCTTTTTGCTTATATATATAGACTAATAATAAACCAAATACTATCTGCTCCTAAATTACAGTGTGATGGAACCAATATGAATATGAATTATATAAATAACTAAATGTTGTAATGCGAGTGTGTGCGTGCGTACTTTACCGTGCGATCGCACCACGCCACGTGTTACGTGGCGTACAGATCGCAATCGCACGGCAAAACAATATTAAACCAATATACTTTCGTTCATCCAATCATACGACTTAGACAGCAGACAGGATGTAAGTCTACCAAATGACTATGTTCTGAACTAGTTGCTGAAATTGCTGCTGCAGTACAATGGATGTCTCCCCCTTTGTTAACCTCTACATTATTCTCACCACTTTCAGCCGCTGCCCCTGCTGGTGGGACCGTCCCTCTTCTTTGTCCTGAAACATTACTTTTAACATTACTTAAAACAACATACAAGTTACTAGTTACAGTTTTTACATTTTTGGTATTGGCTGTACTTCCCGCCCCGACCGAATTTGTCGGGGGCGTGTTTGCGCTCAGTTCGCCAAGCTTAGCAACGCACACTTCCGGAATGCTTGTTTCCGGTACGCTTACTTCCGCTGAACACGCGTTTTTCGCTACACTCACTTCCGCTGTGCATTCGCTGCTCTGCCACGTGTTACCTTCCATTTGCCACGATTTTAAACAATGATTATGTGCATTTCTCACTTTCGTTGACTTAATCAACCGTATCTTTTACGGTATTTAGTACCTCTGCATTAAAACTCCCTATTGTTGGGAAAGGCCTAACACACTCTTTGGTCATCTCGACCCCTGTGTTGCAATAAGCCGTTGCGTATGCACCATATTTATTACACATACGAAACATTGCTGAGGCCTTCTTTAGGCAGTACATTGGCCATCTCTAGCGTATGCTTAGCACCCATGTTGAACAGTTTCTTAGATAGCCCGGCTACCACAACCTTCTATGCGGAACACAGATATACTGATTTCAACAATTGCTACAATCACCGCTAGAGATCTCTTACTGGCCGTTGACGTATTTGCTACAAGCCGCGTCCACTCGCTTCCTCTTGTCTTAGACAAGGACCCCTAACACAGAAACTATCACTGTGGGACCCAAGGGCTATCAGCTCCTCGATGCCCTGGCTAAACCACAAAAATCTGTTGAGTTTATTATAACTGGGAGAACAAAGTCGATACAATCAACCAGCCTTTCCAACATAATTTCTCCTAGCTGCTTCACCAATTCGCACTGATGGTTGTCATGCGGTTAGATCGCACAGCCTACCAATACTAATTATTAGCAAACCTTGCGATCTTTTGGTAGCGCTTTGTGAAAACCACGTTTTCGCATTCGGTATACCTGCCCTGTATACCGTCCTTCAGTTGGGCAATCCGCCTTGTCAGACAGCAACTGAGCACAATGAATAATAAACAGTGTATCTACGTTACAAAATCACACACTATACACCTTTTCTGCGCAGAAAATTAAAAGTTCCCAACAATAGTAATAATGTCTCAGAGGCTTTCACAAGTAATTATACTATGCATATAATAACTATCAAAACGATTGTTCAACCACATGGCAAATCTACCGGAAGTTTGCGTACGCACAGCAGGAAATACACATACGCTCAGCAATGCAATACACTTTAAAACGTAAAACGACAATAAAAAGAATCATTTTTCTTTCTTGTCCCTAGATTCAAATTAGCGTTCCTTCAGTCTATGCAACAACGGACATTCGGTTTCGCAACACACAGTGAACCACAGGTCTTAAACACATTGCGTTCTTTCCCGTTATGCAACGCGTCCGCCAATCCACCCCTTGTTGAGGAACCAAATACCGTGAGCGTTGCATACCTGCCGATAACGTAACTCCTAAACTCACGAGCCCCCAATTATTAAAGTAATTGTATTGTTTTAAAATAAGCATTGCCCAATCAATTGTATGTGTTTCCAAAGCACAAAGTGATTTATTTTAGCAGATGTAAATAGTTAACAATTCAATACATTATTATATTATGATAAAGTACAGTACAGCCAATACCAAAAGATAAATACATACCAATGCTATCGCATGGGCTCGCTGCGCACCCACGGGACCCGGTGGACAGTATATCTGTTAGAATACTGTGTCAGAGTTGACTGAGAGCCAAAGGGTGTGCAGCTATGATTATATACAGTACAGTGTTACACTTGAACAATAGAGATGACGTAGATTGTTTCTATAGGTCCAGACGTTGGGTGGGTCCAGGGTAAACAGATCATAGGTTGATTCAATCTAAGGAATCCAAAGGTGGGGGTCGTCTCTCCAGGGGGTTTGCTCCTTTCATAGCCAGCATCATACAAAGGATTATTCCCTAATATCAATAACTAAAGTATGCAATGTGCGATCTCTTCACCGACTGCACCGGACAGCTGCTGATGAATAGGGTTTCAGTATGATACCAGACATGCCACCTTTCCCACAACCTGAACCATATATATCACTGAAGTGTACGTATAATCATTATATATATATTTATATATATATACTACTAATAAACCAAATATTATCTGCTCATAAATTACAGTGTAACGAAACCAATATGAATCCGAATTATATAGATAACTAAATGTTGTAATGCGAGTGTGTGCGTGCGTATTTTACCGTGCGATCGCATCACGCCACGTGTTACGTGGCGTACGCTTCGCAATCGCACGGCAAACCAATATTAAACCAATATACTTTCGTTCATCCAATTATACGACTTTGACAATAAGAATCTCTTATGCCATAATAAACAATGATGTTCTGTCAGCCAATTCCTTCCCAAGCAGTGGATCAGCTGTTGTAAATTGATTGATAAAGAGCTGTGAAAAAGTCACTGCACGCAATGATTTAAAGTGTGTACTTATATACTGAAACACAGTTAGATATCAAAGTCAGTATAAATAAGTGCTGGTCTTGAGAGCCACGTGGATGAGAATATATACAGCAGACTTACAGGTCCTGATGTGTTAATAGATGGTATATGGTCCAGCTAGCATTGGAAGCAGTGGGATGTATGTCAGATGGATCCTTTTAACATCAGATATTACCACTTTTCGTCATATACTGAAAATAAATCAGCAGCTCTGTGCTAAGCAACCACGATTAGATGCAGCGATCCAAATGGAGTGTGTGTATAGAGTTTATCCGCTGGCATTGTTCACAATTCCGATGCAATGGGAACTGGTGCCACTTTCACCCAATATTTGCTCAATCATCCATAGTCGTCTGGAATAAACTTTAATAAACCTCAGACACCTTGTTAACTAGTTTATACAGTAGAGTCTGTGCAGTCAGATATGGTAGCATAAAATTCTTTAAATTCCTGATGCGTTTCTTTGCCTTAAAAGCAATTTCTTCAGAAGAGATCAGCAATGTATTACCATTCAGCTCTTAGTGTTGTTTCCTTGGACTTGCTAATCTCTGCCATTTTGGCCAAAGATCTCTACACAGTTGGCAGGGACCTGAACCACAGCCTTCCTGCTCCAGCAGGCTCACCAATTTAACAGATCTACGAGCAACTCCCAATGGAGCATAGATTCCTGGCAGTAAAATATAGCAGCAAAGATCTGCATCAGAAGCAGGAACTGGATCGCGAACCTGCTGGTAATTGACAAGACTATTAATACCAAGCTCAACAGAAACCACAAACACACAGAAGTCTCTCCTGCAGTCCTTGTTAAAGGTACAAAATATCCCACGCTGAGAAGCCCACCTTACAGGTTTATTCCCAGGTCAGTATGTTGGGATTGCCCAAAAGGTGTTGATAGGCTGTAGGTCAGGAACCAGGATACTTTCCATGTTTAGCCCTCCTCTACTGTGTTGATGCCATACTGTCTTGCAAAGTCCACGGGAGAACGATAGTGGTATAAACTGGTTAAGGAGCTTCATGATCCCAGCTGATGAAGAGTGACAATGTATTTTATATGAACTATAGTGTACCTTTAAGAATGCTTCACATTTTAATATGCAAAGGGATATATGTATATATTTTAGAATTTGTAAGAAGTTTTGCAGAGGATGTTAGAAGCAGAAGTAAAGATGGCATTTCTAGAAGTAGCTTATTACAAACAACTTGCTACCTTCAAACTTCTTGGAAAATTGCACCATAAGTACAAGCGCAGGCTTGTCAGGAAACTGATCTTTGATTCATCAACTGTTTTTGCACAAGTTCTTCAGAAGTACTATAAAAATGTGTGACTTGGTATGCATTAAACAGAGCAGATTCTATACAGAAGAGATGGTGTTGTGTAT